>NC_060904.1:9014588-9184588 GCF_014805685.1 Silurus meridionalis | reverse complement strand
CATCAATCTCCTCTTTATAACACACTGTGAATCACTGCACACACATACACATTCACATGCAAAAAGGTCATGGCTGAACTGCGGTCACAGTAAAGGTTTGGTTGTCTGCATTTTTTATCGCTGAGGCATTACTACACACAGTTTTGCTATTTTTCTCCGAACCTTCACAGATTTCAAAGAGAAAGAAATGGAGGAAAGCATTGAGACTCAGAAATGAAGCAACAATACCTTGTACTGCAGTAGTAGACCGTTGTGATTTTTATGGTCAACAAAAACGAATGGAAATTGCTGCTTTTTTATTGTATTGGATAGTATTGTTATGAATATGCATGGTCATAGAGGAAAATTAGCTATTTGGGCCACATTCTTGCAGTGACATCAAATATAATTAGTGACATAGGTGATAGACTGTTTCCAGTAGCCATTCAAATTTATTTAGAGAAAATCGGTCGTATTTAAAAATATATTTTAAGAAAGCCAGAGTTCCATAAATATGCTTGTCTGAATATATGTCTACATCTGGACTAAGTAAAATTACAAACAGACCCAGATAAAAAGCCCAGCAACGCCTGCTGACTTTACTCAATACATTTTTCTGTATGACCCTTTGTGGATTACTAAACACACACAAGTAAAATCAAAGGAGTAGTGAATGTAAATTCTTGTGTTTCCATTAGGTCTCTGTCAAGATACAGTGCCTTGCATAAGTACTCACCACATTTTTACAACCTGCAACTGAAGTGGATATAATTAGGCATATGTAGAACTAATCTCCACAACATGATCCATCATGCTGAGGTGTGATGCGGAACAAATATAGTTTTATTTACAAATAATAAATGAATAGTGCATTTGCCATGGCACCGTCACAACAGTTGTGCAAGAGTCCTTGTATTAAGGATGGAAGAGTTGAACCACCCCATAACCACTCCAAACATCTCAAAGTCTTTTAACAGGGTTAACTTTTATTGGTGCTATTTATTCCTTATACCCTCTCAATCACACTGTAGCTTTTGGAGCACATTTTGATAACCTAGTCATTCAGCACATTCAGATAATCAGCTCAGTTTATTTTATAGCTACAGAGACTTATATGACCCCACTCTTGCCCTACTCCCCTGTCTGTCATCCTGTTTAATAAACAAACCATAATTAAACAAACAAACAAATTGATAAGTAAATATGCATAAATTAATGAATTAATAAATAAAAAACCCTTGTCAGTGGCTGCCAGGTTAATTAGTTACACTAGTCTTTTAAGCAGCACTAACTGAAAAAACAAAACCCCACTATACACCCACCTAGATTAAAAACCAAGCCACCAGCTTGGTACACCTGCCACAAGTTGGGTCCAGTGATCTGTGCATGCATAGTCAACTTGGCCACACCATAGAATTTGGTCACTACAATTAAATTGTTCAGCAACGCAGACCCAGGTATACATATGCAGCAGTAGCAGTAACTCGCTATTTTTTATTTATTTTTTTTTAGATTAGATTCAACTTTATTGTCATTACACATGTACAAGTACAAGGCAACGAAATGCAGTTTGGGTCTAACCAGAGTGGAATATCAGTAAGTGCAGGATATACAGTGTTTACATGATTTACATAAGTTAAATAGAATTGAATATAGGACTACAAACAGTAATTTACAGATGTATATAATTATTATGAATATAATATACAGATGAAAATATATGTACTATGAACAATAATATACAGATGAGTGTATATGTACTATGAACATGATATACAGATACCTATTACTATAAACAGAAATTTGCAGAAGGATGTGAATGGTGAGCATAATATATTACTATAAACAGAAAACGGGTATATATACAATGGTAATTAGGTAATGGTGAGCAAAGAAGAGCAGTGTGCAAATGAGCATAGTTTTGTATAAACAGTCCATTAGTGCAATAACAAAGTGTGAGGTGTGGGGGGAAATGTAGTAGTGTAGAGGGCAGTAGGATCAGCGAGGAACCGTTCAGAGTTCAGTAAAGAGACAACTCTAGGAAAAAAGCTGTTCTTTAGTCGGTTGGTCCTGGTCCGGAGGCACCTGAAACACCTGCCGGAGGGCAGAAGAGAAAACAGTCTATGGGCGGGATGAGAGGAGTCCTTAAGAATGCTGCAAGCTCGACACAGACGGCGTTTCTTTTGGATGTCCACCATGGCTGGGAGTGGAGTCCCTGTGATGCGCTGGGCGGTTTTCACCGCCCGCTGCAGTGCCTTGAACTCTGCAACAGAGCAGCTCCCATACCATACTGTGATCAAGCTGGTCAGGATGCTTTCTATTGTGATGCGGTAGAAGTTCACCAGGATATCCGAGGAGAGCTGATTTTTCTTTAGTGCCCTCAGGAAAAAGAGGCGCTGGTGAGCCTTCTTGGCCAGGCTGGAGGTGTTGGTAGTCCATGACAGGTCTGCCGAGATGTGGATACCCAGGAACTTGAATCTGGAGACGTGCTCAACAGCCATCCCATTGATGTGGGTGGTGTCATGTGTGCCTATTGACTCTTTCCTGAAGTCCACAATGAGCTCCTTTGTCTTGGAGGTGTTAGGGAGCAGGTTATTGTTATTGCTCCATGTGGCTAGGTGCTAGATCTCCTCCCTGTAGGCAGTCTCATCATTGTTGGTGATGAGACCAATCACGGTAGTGTCATCTGCAAACTTGATGATGGAGTAAGGTCCATTCACAGGCCTGCAGTCGGAGGTGAAGAGGGAGTAGATCGTTGTTCGTTGTAGTTCGTTGTCTCTCTCAAAGCGAGCATAAAAGTCATTAAGCTCATTTAAGAAAAGGACATCAGTGGCAGCGGGGGTGGAGTGGGAGGATTTGTAATCACTGATGGCCTGGATGCCTTGCCACATGCGTCGAAAGGTCAAAGTTGGTAAAATGCTCCTCTATCTTTTGCTTGTAGCAGTGCTTGGCCTCTTTGATGCCCCTCTTCAGGTTAGCTCTGGATGTGCTGTAGGCCTGAGCATCGCCTGACCTGAAGGCACAAATGTTAATCACAAAAATAAAAAAATCTATACTCCATTTCCATAAATAAACACTTGCTACCTTTATCCTGATAGTTGTATTGACTGAAATATTGCCAGGTGCCATCTCAGCATGTTACATTTATTTCCATTCTCTGTCTCTCCATCACCCCATATCTACTATGGGCTCACACTTATTTCACCTTTTCAGCACAACATGGTTCTTAAAATCTCTTACAACCTTAAGCAATGGTCCCATCATAATTAACACTAAAAAGTAATTTCAAAGTCCGCAAGTATATGAATTTTTTTTTCTGCGCTGGATTTTGTTGAAATGAAATGCAGATGATCACTAAGCCAATGCCCTAGTTATTTATAATAATGAAGTGAATCTTGATAGGCAGATATGCAACCTTTAACATGAAGGTGGATGGCACTGTTTAGCAGAAAATGTAGCAGTTTGACCATTAGACTACTGTTTTGTGTCAGAGGAAGTCAGAAGAATACAACAGTCAGACTATATAACAGAAACAAATGTAACGTTCTAACAAATTAAGAAGTAGTCAAAAAAAGAAGTAACTGTTAATTGCTTTGTTTATTTTAGTCAGGTTAATAATTATAGTCAAACTTTATTTTCATTCATTTCAACTAAAAAATTAGTGTATTAGACTGATATATTTTAGCTTTTATTTACTACGTTGTTGACATTTTCTTAGTGTTTGGTGTTTTAGTTGAATTAACTAAAATTTGTTTGTCGCACATTCCTCCTGACAGACAGGTATAATTCGGTCAGGTGTGTGGGTCGCCAATGACGCAAACGCAGGTTTGGATTTCAGTTCAGCACTTTGTGATGTCCAATCATAATCTTTCAACTATCCAATCTCTTTTTTTTTTAAATAATACTATAAATTTTCTAAAAAGTAATGGCTTCTTTTCCAAAAAATAAAGCCCACAGCATGATGCTGCCACTGCAGGCTTTAGAGTTGGGATGGTGTTCTTTGGTTTAAAAGCCTCACCCTTTTCCCTCTATATTGATCATTACAGCCAAACAGTTAAATATTTGTTTAATCTGACCGGAGGACATTCCTGTATGAAGCTAGTGTAATCCTGCATACTTTAGTCTGACTTGCTGGTCTATGGGAAGTCTTCTTCCTTACATGACAGCAGGGAGCTCTTTGGCTTTGGAAAAAGAAAATGGAAGGCAGATGACAGACTTCAAACATAAAACAGATTTATTTTGCCACATTCACTTTTTAGTCATTTTTTCCACAGTATTTAAAAGCACACACACTGCACTGTGTCCTGCTCTCTCTCTCTCTCTCTCTCTCTCTCTCTCTCTCTCTCTCTCTCTCTCTCTCTCTCTCTCTCTGTTTTTGTCTGACATTCCTTCATCTCTTTTGATGCTCACTGAACCAGAAAACTATTTAGTACATTAAAGCACAGGTGTATGGTGTTTACAGCTCACTTCCTCTGGCTCCGCCCTCCATTCACAAACTGGTGCTTGAGTATGCCTTCTTTTTTCACAGTATGACTTAAAGATGCACAGTGTCTGTCAAAAGTTTGGGAACACCTAGTCTTGTATTATTTTTGAGAGACAATGTATGTTCCTTTTGTTTATATGTGACAAACTAGGTAAAAGGGGAAAACACACAAAAATGGGCAGTGAATGATTGGAAGAACGTTCTATGGATAGATGAGTCCTGATTTTTGGCTCTAATAGTAGAACTTATATAAGACAAAGAACAGGTTGGGTTGTTTTGGATCAGAGAAGGACTTACTTTTGGTAAAAGGAAAACAGCCAAAATGGCGACCATTCCATACTTTGGCATGTAATACCATCTGGACTGTGGCTGCATCATGCAACAAGACATGGACCCGAAGCATACCTGCAAGTTACTATAAGTAAACATTGTTTAAAGAAACAAACCGTTGGTTGTATTGTTATCTATAATGGAATAGTCTGCCAGGAATATCCAACTATGGAAGTTTTAGAAGAGGCATGGCAAGGTATTGTAAGAAAAAATGAAGAGGACAACGAAGATCGTAATAAAGAAGTTTATAACAGCGTAGCAGTGACAAAATACACGAAGCACTTTGGGTTCATCGGAGTCAGAAAGAACCCAGAGCAAACTCTCCCCAGATATTTTATATTGTTCTTCCCTTTGAAGTATAGACCGGAGTTATCCTTTAAATGTAAATTAGATATAGGACATGCGTGAGGAAACAAAAGGCTGGGGAAGACCCTTCTCCGGGGCGGAGGTCAGCAGGTGGTAATCACTGGTATTCGCACCTTTGCTGGTGCCGGCCCCGCTGTAGGTCAGGAAGGGGTATTGTGTGAATGATAATCATGGTCTCAGATACCTTTTGGTTAGAAATGGTCCTTGAAGGCTTGCTGTCTCCCAGACAGATTCAATCAAGACTATGATTAGATTGATACAACTGAAATTCTACATAACTACTTTTGTGAAATGTAAGCCGTTTATGGATGAGCTTATTTTGATATAGTGTAGGGTGGAATCTGGGTTGAGGCAGTCTGTAATTCTTACAGTCCCCCCTTTGATGCTTTTGGCCCTGAAGCATCACATCCACTCCCTTTACACAGATTACACCTCCTGTCTTAGGCAGGTGCCCAGTGGCGGTGAAGCCCTGCCTTAGGTTGTCCTCCTTCGGCCCTCAGAGAATCTTACCCGTCATTGGAACATTCACCTCATGCACACCGGTTGGTTATCGCTCATCCCATTCGGCATGCTTACCACGCAGGTTTCTAAAATCTTATCCATCAATCGGTCATCACCTTAGGCACACCTGTTTCATATAAAATATTTGGCTATATGTAAAATTTTATCTGGAATAGAGGCCTTCAGGAACCATCATAACCAATAGAGGCATCCTACATTGAATATTGAATCATACGCAATCTGACATCTTAACATAAACAAATAAAATAGAACATAATGCACTGACAAAAATAGGAAAATTACATACACAAACAGTAAAGTCTTTCATAAACGATGGGAATGTCCTATAGTGATTATAGAACTGTCTGAAATCTGACATCTTAAAAGTTACATCCCATATTAAACTGGAATAGGAAAAATACAATTCTGGGATATTTTTTTTATCAAACTAATTGCTCTTCTGGTTTGAATAATGTCTGTTGATATGGTCTCATCTTCACCGAACCAGCAGAAAGTGCTGGTTGTAGATCTGTATATTCTTGCATCATTCTCGTCACTGGAAAGGACAATGCTACCTTCCATTCAGCCATCTTTGTTTGGTGATTCTGAAAAACTCAGGGAAACAAAAAGAATTGCCCCCCTCCCCTTTTCACATAAAAGTTCTCAGTGTATCTGGAGTTTCCTCTGAAAACACTGGGCACATTAACAATAAATAAACATTGAATGGGATGAAAGCCCATTACCAAAGCATAACTTAAGTTGAAGGTGTAGCACCTCTAAATGCTGTGGGGGAAGCATTAAATGTTAAAATTCAGCAGTTAACTCTACTTTTTACTGTGGTATTGATGGTGTTACTTATGGTAGAAATAACCCATACAATTCCACCTTGAGAGGTTGGTTCAACATAGTTAACACACACACATTGAATAATCTAATGACTAAACAATTGTTCTATTAGCTCAGCGGTTTCTATCGACATACAAGCGTAGACCTTTCCTCTTATCTTAGCTTGTCAGCAGTCACTTTAAAACATGTCTAATAGGACAAAACTTAGCTAGATCATTATCAAATTGTAGTTTAAATCTCCAACATAAGATTACTGATTATGGTTAACATTTACAGCTCTGAAAGGCCTAAATGCTACAATTCAACACCAAATCCAGTCTTATGCAACAATTTTAACTACTTTGGTGTAAATGTATTACAGTGCATTAACAACTACAGCATAACAATTAATCTAAATGAATACACAACAGTAGAAACTTTAGCTACATTAGCCTTAATGCACTTGAGCACATTAACAACTGTTCAACACCAGCTAAATTCACATTAGTCTACATCTATGTTTGTTACACGTGTAACTTATAGCATATGTTTCCATAAGAACAACTGCAAGGACTGTAATTTTAACAATATAAGTTTAATTTCAAAGTTGCTTTAAACTAAATATTAATTGGACATCACAGAAATCTTTGTCGGGGCCGTAATGCATAAAATGCAGTAAGTCGTTAACCAAGGCAACATTAGCAAACAGAGTTTTTACTCTTAGGGGACAGCTAACCATTTTACTATAGACCCCATAGCCTTATTAAATACTGCTGTGAGTTCACATAAAGTTTCTTTTAGATGCACAGTTACCTGATCTGGGTTATCAGAATGCATATTTCTGCGTCGAAGGAAATAGGGTGGTGGACGTCCCTTTCCTAAAGACCAGCATTTGTGGACTATGTGGCCAATCTTGTGGCAAAAGGAACAAAATTTACTTTGCTTATGATGCAACTTCAATTGCTCACATTCTTCTGTGGCCTTAAAGTCTGGCTTCTTAACACCTAGTGCTGATACAGGATGAGACGTCTTTGAACTAGAATTACTACTGTAAAACTGTATCATCTTAGTAATAATCTCATTGTATTCAGATAAATGTGTCACATGCATTGCTATAGCAGAGTGGGTGAGGGGATCACATTTCTTAATCAAGGCAGATTTGAAGCTAACATCATTCTGAGTAATATCAGGATTGCCACTGAAAGTTTTAAAGGCATCAAATAATCGCTCAGAAAATGCCACTGGGTGCTCCCCATTTTGCATGTGAATGTCAGCTATTTTATCCCAGTTAACTGACATCAGCCCTAACACTTCGAGCAGTGCCTGTTTCCTCTCAAACTTATTTGCATTTCTGTCCTTTACTTTCTGAGTTAAGGCTCCAGACAAGGTGTCAGGCAAACAAAGGGTTAACAAAATGCATGTGTCACCATCCGTACATTTGTAAATGTCGGCATATCGTTCCAGATTTTTCAGAAAATCTAAGGGGTCCTGTTTTACAGGATCAAATTTCCCAATATTCTTAATCACAGTTTCTAGTTCATTGGGGCTAAACCCTCTGACCAGAGTCGAGACCATTGGCTCCTCCCCTCTTTCATTAGCTCTCACAGTCGTAGTGACGTGAATTGGTGCTACTGGAAATCTAACTTTATAGTCAGAGTCTTTACTATTGAGTAACTGAGACTCTCTTTCCAAACCCTCATCACTGTCTTTCTGCAAATTTAATATTCCTGGAACTCGGTTATACAGTGAAACATCTACCAACCTTTGACTGTGATTTTCCTCCATTCTGCCATTCTTTATCAGAAACTGACAGGCAGCATTAGATTCCTCCAAATCATTAAACAAGGATTCAACAGAAGATTTGAGCATACTGTTGTTAGTTTTCAGAAATGCGATCTCTTTCTGCATTCTGTCCTTTTCTTCTTTCCATAATATTTCACTGACTTTCTTCTGCATCTTTGGATAACTTTCAAACTTCGAAACAGCCCACTCATAGGGCTTATCACCAACCTTCTCTATTCCATCAAACATCCCTTGTGAACCGTGTTTAGCGATGTACTTAATAATCAGCTCTTCCATTTCCAAAATACTCCAAAGTTACAACTACTTGTTATGTAGATACATTAAGATAACAGTTTGTCTATTTATTCACCGTAACAATAGTTGTAGTACACAATGAGTCAACTTCAGCAAGATACCACAAACAGTTATAGATGCAACACTGTCACAATACAAGACAAAACCACACTATGTGTTTAAAACAGTCACAGTCCGTCGGACAAAACTGTTATTAACGCGTTTTTTCCCAACTACACGTTATCTAGTTGCCTAAAAATAGCCGTGAGTCTATGAACCGATTAAACTTCTGAAATAATTTAAACTAACTGTTCAAAATATTACACTGTCACAATACCACGTTATATCCTAAACCAGTACGTAGCCACAGTACTTCGGGCTTAAAACATGAGTTTAAAACAGTGTCACAGTGCGTCGGACACACCACAGTACTTCGGGTTACTGTTTTGAACTTTACAGAGCCGCTGTGCGTCGCGCTCTTTACACTATTACCAGTTTCACTAACGCCAGAAACTGTAATAGTACTCTCACAGAAAGTTTCAATTACTTTAGAAACTTATAAACTTAAGCACTTTGCTTCAGTTACTTTAGAAACAATACAATTCCAATACAACTCTGCCACCACACTACGTCAGGCTGATTCAGTTCCGTTCCGAATCTTACACAGAAATGTACAGAATAGGCAACTCCTCCTGCTTATACTGAATAAACTAAATACTTTTCTGCCCTTAAAATCTTTCTTTTCTAGGTTTTTTAAACGAGGGGGTTCCCTGAAATAAAATAAAAGCATAGAAGAAAGAAACTGTTTTCTTACCTTTCCCCGCTTTTTTTTTTCCGGAAATCCCTCGCTGGGTGGCTCGCCAATGTAAGAAAAAATGAAGAGGACAACGAAGATCGTAATAAAGAAGTTTATAACAGCGTAGCAGTGACAAAATACACGAAGCACTTTGGGTTCATCGGAGTCAGAAAGAACCCAGAGCAAACTCTGCCCAGATATTTTATATTGTTCTTCCCTTTGAAGTATAGACCGGAGTTATCCTTTAAATGTAAATTAGATATAGGACATGCGTGAGGAAACAAAAGGCTGGGGAAGACCCTTCTCGGGGGCGGAGGTCAGCAGGTGGTAATCACTGGTATTCGCACCTTTGCTGCGCACCTTTGCAGTCTGTAATTCTTACAGTATTTTCAGCTACATATTTGGAGACAATATGTCTGGATACCAAGAGTGTGCAAAGTTGTTATTCATCCTAAGGGATGATTTTGCAATGATAAAGTATAACACCTGTATATTGGTTTGGTCAAAATAAACTTTCATAACATTAATTTATCTAGTTTGTTGCATATAAAGAAAATAAGGATGCATATATCGCTCAAAAGCTAAAATACTAGGTGTTTTTAAACTTTTGACCCTTCATCCTGACCTAGACTGGCTTTTAGAGATCACTTGGAGCTGTCTAAAATGACTGGGGATTATTATAATAAGCCTTGCTACACAGCTGCATCCATGCTTCCGTCTTAACTTGGAGAGGATGTAGAACTCTGGAAAACAATCTGGAGGAATTTGTGTTATGATCACGACAGATGGTGCAGCACATAGAGCACCTGTTTTCTCATGGAATTATGCACATTATTCCTTGAATTCATATTTGCCCAGATAATTCAAATCTGCAATTATTGTAATTGTTTATATTGTACCTAAGGTCCTCACTGATTTATTGACACTACACAGGGACATTTGACTGCTGTATAAACCCTGATTCCTGGCACATTATTTGGTGATTATCAGTGACATTAACAAGTTTAACTAGGGAAAAAAATGTTTTTTTGCTTGCACCTGCAGTACACATGGCTAAAAAATTATAGACCACTTTAGCCACACAGGGACTTCTGTGGGGCAATTAAAACACCATTACTAAGTAAGTCACATAATGCTTCCCTTTTACTACTCCGTAAATATGAACAATGGTTACGGAGGGGACTTGCAGAGTTTTAGTGCAGCTCTGATAATCAGGTGCTTAATTATGCAGGGTTTTTAATAATTGAGACTAGTAGACCTGCAGCATGGAGGAAATGCAAAACAGCTTCTTACAACTTGAGATTAAAGGTGAAGGAAACCAAAAGTAAATGTAGAAACAAGATTAAGACCTAATTTAAACAGGTAGACTCCAAGTGTTTGTTGCAGACTAAAAACCCAAGGCTCCCTACATTAATCATTAGCAGTGTCTCCTTATCTAATGACTTAATTATATCCTATTTATGATTTAAGGATACAATCTTTAGCACAGACCATAAAAATCGTGATTATGAACCACTGAATGATTGTTTCACAACTGGATGTGACAAAGATGCTAGGTTAACGTCCCCAAATTTGTGTTAAAGATCCAAAACATCCAAAGCAATATCTAATATGAAGACACATCAGTGTCTGGTCATACTTTATGAACAGCGGTGAGCTCCATGTTCAATGTTCTCCAATGTATTCTCAACACTACCAAACTATTTTCTGAAGTGACCTGTTCAGTGACAGAAATCTCCATCTTAGTCACAATTTATAGGTTTCCCAAAAGGATAATGAATCAAATCATACAGCTAAAAGCACCCAAAAAAACATAACATTTAACTATGTTTAAGTGGCCTTCAATGAACCCTGCTCTGAATGTAAAGAGCTAAAACATGTCTGGTGAACACTTTAAAGTGTGTGTATAATTGTTATTCCATAGTGCTTGTTTTTTTCTCTCTCTAAATATTTCTTCTTTTAAGGTGTTTAGAGTGTAGTCTACTTTGTGTACTGTTCTCTACTTTGTTTAGAGTGTAGGAGAACATAGATTTAGGCATTCATGGTGATTCTGTCAGAGTCAAAACTGGGAGACTATTGATAAAACTGTGTAGTAGCTGATGTCAATGTACATTTCACATGGTAACGTGCATATATTATGGCAAGCATATTTTAAAGATGATTTGAAATGACTTTGAACTCTGGACCAACGACTATATTTTCTGTATTTAATCCAAATGTTAGCATTTAATCAAGAATCGTCCACCATTATAAGTGGCCTTTTTACGTTTAGATTAATGTCTACTGAATTTGGATGGTACACAACTACTATTTTTAGAGGGCTTTACAGTTTATCTAAATGAATATTAAAGTCACAGACAATTAATGCTTTGTTTAAAGAAATAACCAGGTTTTAAATGAAATTGAAGATTCAGAATAGTGCTGTGGGGCTCTGTAAATTCATAATTATTTAAATAGACTAGATAGACTTATTGTTGCTAGCTATATACATTATGTAAGTATAAAGAACGTGTTAAATTTGTCTGTTTTTGTGTGACACTTAGATTATCATTATTAATAACTAGTGACACTTGTTTCTTTGCCAGTTAGATAGAGCTTATGTATATAATTATCCAATTATTGCCAATCAACTATTTCATTATCTATAAAGAAAACCACTCCAATTATCAATAAAATCAACAAGGCATTTGGAGCAAAACCTGGGCATTGGATTTTGGGCCACTATCATCATTGACCATAACCTGCTGAAAACTACATCAGGACAGCGCTCAGCAGCAAAATTGCATTTTGTTATTTTACACACACCTATTGCATTACTCTTTTTAACCTCTGACTATAGAAGGCAGATATCAGTAGACTCTACATAAAGGAATAATTAAGAAAACCTATGCTTGTATAAAATCTTTAGATTGCATGCTACATCAGCACCCTGGATTCAGTATATACATAATTAGTGTTGCTGGTGCCCATGTAGGCCTAGCTTATTTCACATACCTTAGGATAGAGTCTCCTTTACTGAAAGCCTTTTGGGTTTCCCACTGGATTTTTCACAGTGGAGAGCAAACCTGCTAGGCACAAAAAGAAGGTACTGTAATGAGTGAGTCTTAGAAGCTTTAGCTTTGCACTTATGACACCTATTGTGTGGCCATGTATGAGGCATCTTTCAAATTAAACTTTCATTGGTTACAGAATAAATGGCTAAACATTTCACACTCTACATATTGAAGAAATTAAATGTGTGACATGATATAGATCATGTTTGAAGATTTGTGTATTTTATTTTTACACGGTTCTTCTGTGGATGGCCTCTGCTTGTTAACTTAAGAAAGAAAATAAGTGCAGCAGATGAAAAATGGGGAGATGGAGAAAATTACAACAAATGGAAATAATGCTGCAAGATTATTAATGAAGGTTGGAAGAACTGTACAGTTTAAACACCAACACAGGCAAAATACTCAGCAAACATTTTGAAAACTAGGAAACTACTGACTACCTTTTTGCCAATAGACAGTTGGCAAAGTTAAATGACTTATCCCTTTCCCGGTGGATACATGTGTAAAACAGTTCAAATTTCTTTCTCATATCTTTCCTTTACTATGCCCAAATGTACCCAAAGCATGTGGACAAAATTTGAGTTGTGTAACTGTTTATGGGTGTGAAACTGGAAGAGAGTGCTGTCAAAATTGTGATAAATAACATCTCCACCCAGCAACATGATATAATAAAAAAAAATGTCAGGGTGAAACAGAGACTATAGATTGTTTTCTCACATAACAGTACACCTGCTGTGCTGCAGTTTGTTTTTCTATTTTATTTACAAATTGGAAATTGGACTTTTACTTAGGGACTAGACCTATTAAAAAAGTGATAACAGTGTTAGTTGAGATCAATGTTAAACATCTAAATAATTGCCCTAATAATCATATTTAGTAATATACCCTATTTTCTGGACTATAAGCTGCTACTTTTTTCCCCACTCTTTGAACCCCGCGGCTTAAACAATGAAGCGGCTAATTTATGGATTTTTCCCAGTTTTACAAGCTTCATACCAAAAAACTGAGACCCATAACATTATACCAATGAAATTGCTTCACCTGTGTTCTGAGCTGCACGGCATCGAGAGAAAAGCTTCACCGATGGTGATTTTTAAAAGCACGACGTTGCCAAAAGATAAACTCCTGAGAGAAATTGTTGTGAAAGAAAGGAGGAAGACAGTGAACAATGACATTCTTGGTATACTTCTGTTTAGATACAAGCCGTGTAACAGGCACTGTTTTTCGTTAAAGCCTGTGTAAATTTTCAATGTAGGCAAATCAAATGGTTTGTGTGCAGGTGCACGTCTAAATTTTTTGGGAAACCAAATGTCCAAGGATATGTACAGGTGCATCTCATTAAATTAGAATATCATTTAAAAGTTTATTTATTTTAGTAATTTAATACAAGAAGTGAAACTTGTATCTTATATAGACTCATCACACACAGACTGATATATTTTAAGTGTTTATTTCTTTACATTTTGATGATTTTGTCTCACATTTAACAAAAACCCAATCTCAAAAAATTTAAATACAGTGGAACCTCGGGTTACGAATTTAATTCGTTCTGGTACTTTATTCGTAACCTGAAAAGTTCGTATCCCGATACAAATTTCCCCATAATAATGAACAGAAACTTCGGTAATTCGTTCTGGACAACCAAAAATATTACTTAAATAAAAATAAAGCCAATATTCACTAATATTATTAACTTTTTTATATTAAAATCATACCACATAAAAACATAGAAAAGAGGAAAAGATCTTTACCGGGTACTTTCCCTTTGAGAAGACTCGCTGCAGGAGACGACGTCAGAGAAGGGGAGGAGGGAGAGTTATTGTTTGGAAGGAGAATCTTATTATATAATATTATTTATATATTATTATATATTATATTATAGAATATTAAAGACAGTGTTATTAACACGAACGCTGAGACAATTGTTGCATTAGAGGGAAAATGAGAGCTGTTTCTTTAAGGCTACTATCAGTTGGTATTGAAGTCCAGAGTGAAATTCATTATGGGTATTGTACTTCGGAAAAGACTGTAACCCTGCTAATCTATCTTCATAAAAACAAGTAAAGTGGTTATGCATCGGCTAATGTTGTCCATCTCATCATTCCACGAGCATCAACTAACGAGTTGTTACGCCGCTGCCGGGAAAAGTTCAAGCGGATAAGTAACACGATGCTTTCGCTAGGGACACAGGACGCTAACTGATGTGACGAGCTGCGTGGATAGAGCAAAAACAACCAACTTGCCTGCGATTTTTTGGTGAGCGACGTTCGTATCCCGATATATTGTTCGTAACCAGGGGCAAAAATTTTGATGAACTGCGATTCGTAACCTGAATTATACGTATGCCGGGGCGTTCGTAACCCGAGGTTCCACTGTGCTTCATACTGCAAGACAAATTAAAAAAAAATTTGTAGTTAATTGTTGGCCTTCTGGAAAGTATGATTATTTACTATATATGTATTCAATACTTGGTAGGGGCTCCATTTGCTTTAATTACTGCCTCAATTCAGTGTGGCATGGAGGTGATCAGTCTGTGGCACTGCTAAAGTGATATGGAAGCCCAGGTTTCTTTGGGGTTTTTCAATGGGGTTCAGGTCTGGTGAGTTTGCTGGCCAGTGAAGCACACCAACACCATGGTCATTTAACCAACTTTTTGTGCTTTTGGCAGTGTGGGCAGGTGCCAAATCCTGCTGGAAAATGAAATCAGCATATCTCCATAAAGCTGGTCAGCAGAGGGAAGGATGAAGCGGTCTAAAACTTTAGGACCTTGACTGACTGTGCAAACTTTTGCCTCTCCTCTCTTCTTCCATACTCTAGAACCTTGATTTTCAAATGAAATGCACAATTTTCTTTCCTTTCATCTGAAAAGACAACTTTGGCCCACTGAGCAACAGTCCAGTCCTTTTTGTCCTTTGCCCAGGTGAGACACCTCTAATGTTGTCTCTGGTTCAGGAGTGGCTTGACACAAGAAATGCGTCAGTTGTAGCCCATGGATACGTCTGTGTGTGGTGGCTCTTAAACATTGACTCCAGCTGCAGTCCACTCTTTGTGAATTGCCCCCAAATTCTTGAATGGGCTTAATTTCACCACATTTTTCCTTCCATTCAACTTTCTATTAATATGCTTGGATACAGCACTCTGATCAGCAGCTTCTTTAGCGATGACTTTTTGTGTCTTACCCTCCATGTGCAGGGTGTCAGTGATCGTCTTCTGGACAACTGTCAAGTCTGCAGTCTTCCCCCATGATTGTTTAGCCTGAACCAGACTGAGACACCATTTAAAGGCTCAGGAAACCTTTGCAGGTGTTTAAATTTAATTAGCTGATTGGAGTGTGACACCACGAGTCTCCAATATTGAACCTTTTCTCAATATTCACATTTTCTTAGATACTGAATTTTGGGTTTTCCTTTAGCTGTATGCCAAAATCATCAAAACTAAAAGAAATAAACACTTGAAATATAATCGGTCTGTGTGTGATGAAGCTATATAATATACAAGTTTCACTTTTAGTATTAAATTACTCAAATAAACCACATTTTAAATGATAATCTCATTTATTGAGATGTACCTGTATATCAGTTTTCCCACACAAATGCTTTAATTATTTATATTTTTTAGTTAATAAATTAATTGCTTTTTTTTTTTTACTTAAATATCAATTTATAAGAAAAACCTTTGGGTTACTAAGGTGTATATATAAGCTATAATTAGGTCTAATTGTGTAAGCACTAATGTTTGTTTGTCTGTATATTAGACATGGTCAGCACAGCATGATTTTGGTTCCTATGGACACACCTGGTGTGATGAAGATTCGACCTCTTACTGTGTTTGGAGAAGATGGTAAGCTCCAGTGTTTATCCGCATACATGCCTCTTAGTTTTTTTTTTTTTCTGTCGTCTTGCATTTTCATTCGGTTTGTATACAGTTGAGTAAAAAAAAAAAAAAAAAAAAAGTTTAATTTTAAAAAGTACAGCAAAAATATCACCTTTATATTAAAATGTTTACTTTTAGCTAATTTCAATACAAATAATAAAAAATCTATTGAAGTGAATTATTTATTGAAGTGTTATTAAAGTGGTTGTTTGTCTGATAAATATCGAGTAAATGTTGTAAATAGCTAATAAACAGTTTCCCCTTATGTAATATATGTTTTATAGTATACACTTACTGTAGGATAAAAAGTTTGGTGGGGTGTGAACTCCTGTCTTCTGTCATGTTTTATTCATGGATCTGCTTGCTTTGTACATGCAAGATATAAGATATATAAGATAAAGAGTAGTGTGCCCTTATACTGCTGATTTGTGTGTGCCAGTGTTTGTGATTGTGATCTTCTTTCACTTTGATCTCTACAGATGCATGCCATGGTGGCCATTTTGAGATACACTTTGACAATGTACATGTTCCTGCATCCAACATTCTTTTGGGTGAGATGGCAAATTTATACCAGGAATCTACCTACAGTGCTTTGCAAAAGTATTTAATAACAAAAACTTTGATTAAACCACCTTTGCTTATGGCAGGCATTCGCCATGGCAGTTTGATTAGATTATCTAATGTCACATTCATTTTCTTCCAAAATTGAATTTATCACTCAGCGTTTGTTTTTATTATGGGAGAATTGGAATGCTCTGTGAAGTGTTTTTTAGCACATCCCAAACAAATTTTTATTGGGTTAAGGTTTGCAAACTGTGGTTGCCAATGTGAAAATTATATCTCATGCTCCCTGTACCACTCTTTTCCAATTTGAGCCCAATGAATACTAGCCTTGAAATTTTGGAATGTCATCATGCCATCAGGAAAGAAAAAAAATCATTTGATAGAGAAAAAAATGTAAAAAATAATAATAATTATTTATTTATATATTTATATCAGTATATTCAGGTAGTCGATTAACCTAATAACATAACACATAACATTGCTGAACCTAGATCTGAAAAACAAAAGCAAGTCTACATCATAACACTGCCCTCACAGGCTTGTATTATAGGCACTAGGCATGATTGGGACATCTATTCATCTGCCTCTTTGCTTAGCCTAATATGCCACTCTCCCTGGAATCCAATCTTAATGCTCTCTAGCAAATCTAAGCTTTTTTTCCTGATTATCCTCACTGAAAAGTAGTTTTCTTAAGGCTACTTTAGTCTTTACTGCAGCTGTTTAGTCCCAGTTCCTTGAGCTCTCTTTGCATTCTGCATGTGGGAATGATCTTCCTCTCACTATTAAATATAGTCATGTTGGGTTATTTTTTTAATGATTTGATTTCACCAAACATTTAATTTTCTCTAATCATGATCATTCAAGAATAATTTCCAACCACATTTCGTCATTGAAGATGACGGTTTATCACTATCCTTCCAGAGTTCAATTCTTAACCCCCATCTTTTGTAGTTTTAGTAGATGATTCAGCAACAGAGTAACATTTTTGTTCAGGTAATGTATTAAAAAAAGCAACAATTTTCTGAACAAAATTATGATGCAAAGGAGTGCAAATTAATTTAAGGGAATGAATGACAAGATAATAGTCTTAGTAACAAATAACATGGTAAGCTTGAATAAAAAATTATACTCACAGATTTTCCATTCAGGGCATTGAAAAATTGATCAACCAAGAATTGAAACAGTGACTAATAATACCGTAATTTCCGGACTATTAATCGCACCCAAATATAAGCCGCACCCATTAAATTTGACAAAGACTTTTAATTTGAACATAAATACGCCGCACCTGTCTATAAGCCTACATTGAAACTAATTAACTTTACACAGGCTTTAACGAAAGACAGTGTCTGTTACATGGCTTGTATCTAAACAGTAGCCTACCAAGAAAGTCATTGTTCACTGTCTTTCTCCTTCCTTTCACAACAATTTCTCTCAAGAGTTTATCTTTTGGCATCGTCGTGCGTTTAAAAATCACCATCGGTAAAGCTTTTCTCCTGATGCCGTGCAGCTCAGAACACAGGTGAAGTGTGTTTTTTCATGACCGGTTGTTTTCAGCGTGATGAATGATTCTCCTTTCCTGTAGACAGTCCAAGTGAGTGGCAGGTCAAACGTCAGAGGAACCTAATCCATATTTATGATGTGGTGCGGCCCGATTCAGTGGGAGCGCATCTGATTCAATATAAAGAATTTCATTGGTTCACATGAACCCGTTCAGCAATTTCATTGGTCTAATGTAATGGGGCTCAGTTTTTTGGCATGAAGTTTGTGAAACCGGGAAAAACCCAGGAAAAATCCATAAATTAGCCGCTTTGTTGTTTAAGCTGCAGGGTTCAAAGCGTGGGAAAAAAGTAGCGGCTTATAGTCTGGAAAATAAGGTAGTTAATATTGACGGTCAGGTTTTGTCAGTTGCAGCTAGCGTAGCCTGTCTCTGTTGAGAGACTTTAATGGAGAAATCAAAATGGCACACAAACTTACATAATGCAGTAAAAATTGTAAATCTATAACTAATTAAATTTTTGCATTTTCGTAGTTGCACATGCAAGTCCCTATCTCCATAATATACCACCAAAATGTATTATAAATGCCCCGAAAGATAATATACTGTATTATACTGATTATATAAGTGTACAAGTGGACACAAATGGACATTCGGTGCAACCCAGATGAGGATGGGTTCCCTCTTGAGTCTGGTTCCTCTCAAGGTTTCTTCCTTATGCCATCTTGAAGAGTTTTTCCTTGCCACAGTTGCTCATCAGGGACAAACTTACTTTCAAAGAACATATTTACTTTTAATCACCACATTATCTGTGTAAAGCTGCTTTGAGACAATGTTCATTGTTAAAAGCGCTATACAAATAAAAATTAATTGAAGTGAATTGAATTACAAGTCCATCAGTCACTCTGAAGCAGGGACAGAGTACGAGGGCAGAGTGTGTTGTGAGAGTGCAGCAAATATCCAAGAGCTTGAAGAGCTCCATATCACAGAGGCCTTCATAGGAGGCTAAAAAGGCCTCAGTGATATAGAAAAAAATATCACTAAGATATAGAAGAAGAAGAAGAAGAAGAAAAAAGCTTGATAGAAATAACAACCTTTATAAGGACAGCTATCCCAAATACAAGGTCAAAGAAATGCAGAAGTGGTTATAACAAAAATGCAAATGTAATTAAGACAATTCTGATGACTGAAGTGGGTTGAATACTTTTGCAAGGCATTGAAATTGAAATGTGTTTGGTGTAATGTATTGTATGGACATATATTACAGGACCTGACACATGGGAAATAATTTTTGTAGTGTTTGTAACTCTCAGTATTGCATTATTTAGGTGAAGGTCGGGGGTTTGAGATAGCTCAGGGTCGCCTGGGCCCAGGAAGACTGCACCACAGCATGAGGGCAGTTGGATTGGCAGAACAGGCTCTTGAGCTACTTTGCCAAAGATCTGGTAGCAGAAGCACCTTTGGCAAAAGGCTTTACCAACATGTATGTTGCTTTCTTTAAGTTTTAAAAATGGACACACTGTTATTAATTAATTACTTACATTTAACTAGTGGAACAGTGTTATCTTTTTTACAAGTATCCATTAAGTTAATCTTTACTTTTTTATTTATTGTTAGAAAATACTCAAGGTTATCCTGGTAAAGGTTATGATTAATCCAGAGCCTATCCGAGGAACATTTACACATTCATTAACACTTTAGAGCAAGAATACACCTCCAAACACCTCTAATCCACTCATGTGCTTGTTTTCATAAGGTGATAGGAAACTGTTACAAAAAAAAATAAAAAGAATGACAGTTTTTAAAATATTAAATTAAATTTGGAATTATTGAATCTGTTTTTCCTTACAATTTACACAGCATGCCAACTTTTTTTGGAAATGTTAATGTAAAACTTTTGCTAGAGAATTATGAATTTATTTATTTTTAATTGTTAGAGTTGATTCCAACCCATAGGTAATTACTGACTAGTGTAAATTAGCTTTTTCTGTGTATTGCTGCTTGTGTGTAAATGTAGTTTGTGTCTTCATTTGAAACATAGGAAGTGGTGGCTCATTGGATAGCAGAGTGTCGGCTCGCTATTGAACAGGTGCGCCTCCTGGCTCTCCATGCAGCTTATGTACTCGACACACAGGGGAACAAAGCTGCAAAAAAACAGGTAAAAAAAAAAACCACACACACTGCAAGGTAAAGGAACATTAACACAGTCAGAGCACTTTTGGTGGATGAAGTGGATGTGTTTTGGGAATCCAGTGATGAATGTGATGAATATAATAATAATAATAATAATAATAATAATAATATATAGTACAGACCAAAAGTTTGGACACACATTCAAAGAGTTTTCTTTATTTTCATGTCTATGAAAATTGTAGATTCACACTGAAGGCATCAAAACTATGAATTAACACATGTGGAATTATATATGGAATTATATACATAACAAATAAGTGTAAAACAACTGAAAAATTTCATATTCTAGGTTATTCAAAGTAGCCACCTTTTGCTTTGATTACTGCTTTGCACACTCTTTTATTTACAATAGAATATAGATAACATATCAAATGTTGTCATGCCAAATATTGGCTCATTTTTGATTTCATGAGAGCTACACATTCCAAAAAAAAAAAAGTTAGGCCAGGTAGCAATAAGATGCCAGAAAAGTTAAATGTACATATAAGGAACAGCTGGAGGACCAATTTGCAACTTATTAGGTCAATTGGCAACATGATTAAAAATGAGTTTAAAAAGAGTTTTTCAGAGGGGCAGTGTCTCTCAGAATTCAAGATGGGCAGAGGATCAGCAATTCCCCTAATGCTGCGGCAAAAAATAGTAGAGCAATAAAAGAAAGGAGTTTCTCAGAGAA
The DNA here is from genome assembly GCF_014805685.1 of Silurus meridionalis. NCBI lineage: Eukaryota > Metazoa > Chordata > Actinopteri > Siluriformes > Siluridae > Silurus > Silurus meridionalis. The sequence goes on along the minus strand of NC_060904.1, from coordinate 9,163,378 downwards.
AAATTGCAAAGAGTTTGAAGTTATCATTATCTACAGTGCAAAATATCATCCAAAGATTCAGAGAATCTGGAACAATCTCTGTGCGTAAGGGTCAAGGCCGGAAAACCATACTGGCTGCCCGTGATCTTTGGGCCCTTAGACGGCACTGCACCATATACAGGAATGCTACTATAATGGAAATCACAACATGGGCTCAGAAAAACTTCCAGAAAACAATGTCGGTGAACGCAATCCACCGTGACATTCGCTGTTGCCGGCTCAAGAGGTCAAAAAAGAAGCCTGCAGTCCAGATCTTTCACCCATAAAAAACATTTGCCACAGCATAAAGAGGAAGTACCAGCATACATAAATGGCACTGCTTCTCTTTCTCTTCCCATCCTGAGACACCTTGAGGTTTGGCCAGCTCCAGTCATCTCCCACCTCGTGATGATTACGGACCTATGAAGAAGTAGATGCCGAATTCGCAAACATCCCGAACCATCTAGAGACGTACCAGTGCCATTTGGATCCCGCTACATACGTGGAGTTTTGACATTGGACCTCCTGGAGTGTTTAAAGGCTCTGGCATGGAGAAGCTGATGCTGGATCTGTGATGACCACAAATTCTGAGCTCATAAAACCATATAGACGGTATAAGACTGCAGAAAGAACATCACTCCAGTAATCATGCTAGTTCTCACTCTCCAGTGTTCTGTACTGTTGAAAGATTTATGATCAAATTCTTGATGTCACCCAAATGAGGATGGGTTCCCCTTTTGAGTCTGGTTCCTCTCAAGGTTTCTTCCTCATAACATCAAAGGGAGTTTTTCCTTGCCACAGTTGCCACGGCTTGCTCATCAGGGACAAATGCACACCATTCACCTTAACTGTTGATTTGTGTAAAGCTGCTTTAAGACAATGCCTGTTGTGAAAAGCGCTATAGAAATAAACTTGACTGGACTTGACTTGCTGCAAGTACCAGCATGCATGAATGGCACTGCTGGCCATTAATGCATGCTGGTACTTGGTAGAGAGTGAAAGGAATTAGACATTTAAATGTTAGCTTTAACCACACCTGGGAGTTTAGATACCTATCAACCCCAGTGTCACTCTTTTAAGCACCTATTACATGAATAATTGTTAATCTGTTTTAACCTTCTTTATGTCAAAATACATTTCAACTGGTCATCAGAGAAAAAGGTCCTGCGACCAGTTGCACTTTCCCAGCTCTGCTCCAAGACTGCCCCTGAGTTTCGCAGAACATTTCAACATATCTTGTGAAAATAATCCTACAGAATTAACTAAAAATAACATTTTATTCTTGATAACCATTAATTAAACAGAATACATTTTCAACAAGAGACTCTGAGTGCAGTATGTACAAAATATTATTAGTGCAACGTTCTTACTCTACCTTAACTTTTTTCTACATTTCTCCAGAGCACAATAATGTCATCAGCTTTGTGTCTCACTTTTTGTCACATTGTCTTCTGTAGATTGCATTGATAAAGGTAGCAGCTGGCAGGATGGCTTGTAAGGTGGTGGACTGTGCCATTCAGGTACATGGGGGTGCAGGAGTATCTGATGACTTCCCACTTGCACACATGTAAGTAGGAAGGTATAAATTTTCACCAGCAGTATACAGTGATACTTATAATTTACCTGTGTAAAGCAAAAGTTGAATTGTATAACATGTCCAGTCCAACATGAAAAATTTACTGTTTATTTTATGCAATTATTTTTGTATATTCTATGTATTGTGTGGCACAAAATAAATTTTGTCGAATGTGATATTGTCAGATGTGTAGTTCAAATGTGTGATTTATACACTGAGAATTTGCTTTTCTGTGTAGGTATAGGTATGCACGAGCTCTACGTCTAGCTGATGGTCCTGATGAGGTTCATCTTTCTTCCATCGCCATAATGGAGCTTAAGGATCAGCTCAGACGAACAGCTGCTAAACTCTAAAGCAACAATTACCTATAGTTTTAATATAATTACTTACTACTAGATTTATTTACAATAATCAAATCTTAACGTATTCTTCATCCCTTATTACTAAGTTTTTTTCATATAGTCAAAAAATATTGTGTTAATAAAAAATATAAGTTGCCAGGTTGGTTGGTTTAATTATTTGAGATACTGCTGAACACCTGGGATTTTCATACACCACAGTACTGTAACTTTTTACATATAATGGTGAAAAAAAAAACAAAGATCACTGAGTGAGTGACAGTTCTAAGAGAACAGAAAAGCATAATAAAATGGACTTGTTTATACTTGTAAATCTGTGTGAATTTTAATACAGCATAAAAAAATAAAAGAAAAGGCATGAGATAAAGCAACATTAAAATCTTTTACTGAAAATGATAATATAATAATAAAAATAATAATTGTATGCCATTTTATGGAAAGCCTTTAATTATTCTGATTAGCATAGCTGAAAGAACTTTTGGAGAATCTGTCCAAATGTGATGATGATGATGATGATAAATAAATACATTTTCTTTTTCAGAGTACTAATAACTCATAAAATGTCAATAAAATATTTGACTGAATTGTTATAAAACATAATGTTATCATTAAACCTATAATTGTACACTACAACTCTGGTAAAGAACAGTTTATTACTTATCATCTTTTGCTAATGAGCAACATTTTATGAAAAAGTACACCTGACAGAAAACCACTCTTAATGTCTTAACACTTTTTGTGTGCTTGGACTGTTTCCTGCTATACCTGCTGCTTCCTTGTGAATTTTTTGATGGGTCCACATGAGAAGTTCTTGTGTGCAAAAATTGTTTTTATTTATTTACTTTACATTATGAGAGAGTATAATTAGATGCAGCAATATAGTATGAATCAGTTGAATGACTCCATAAAAATGAAATAAAGATTGATTATCTTTCCAAATATAATTGTTTTTAAAAGATTTATTAAAATGATTAAACATTTATATTGATTATTTAAAAAAAAGTGTACCTATTTTATAATTTCTTGTTAAATGCTGAATGTTCCCATTTGACATTTATCGCTCAACAAGATTGAACCAATTTACCTGCAAAAACTGCAAAACTGCATTCTTAATTTAATAGGCTTGAATTTAACTGTTTTGTTTGTTTTTCTTTTTAACAAAAAACAGTTGAGAATGTGAGTTTGTTTTTATTTCTCAGTGTGTGAGGTTTGTTATAATCGTAAAAAAAAATAATCAGCAGTTACTTAATGGTCTTAGTGGTCTGTCCGTCCATACATCCATCACTTGTGGACTGTGCCACTCAGGTACACGGGGGTGCAAGAGTATCTAATAACTTCCCACTTGCTCTCATATTTTTTTAAATGGGAAAGTCTAGATATATTTTAGGTGGGGTTTTTTTGTGATTAATTTTTACCTGTAGTATAAACTGAAACCCATTTCATAATTTACATGCATAAAGCAAAATGTATTTTAAGGAACACATTAATAAACATTAATTGTATGCACAAAACAATGACCCCAATAAGAATAAGCTCGGATGAACAGCTGCTAAACTCTAAACCAACTACTGCTCATTGCTTTATTTATTCTTTCAATTAAAAATACAGCTCGCTATTGTAGAGGTTTAAATAGCACTTTTTCTGATCTTTTGCTCAACAAATTCTTTTTTCCTGTTTTGAATGTGTGTTATTTGTCTACAAAGAACCTTAATAAAAGCAAGAATATGGACAGTTATAAAAGTTACTGTGATGAGCAAAAACTTTAATTAGAATCTCCACAAAATGTAATAACCATTAAATATAAAAAGTCATGACAAGAACCGACAGCACAAAAATAAACACAATGCTAAATATAAAATGACTAAATATAGATTAACTAAATATATGCATCTCAGTATTTGTCTTTAGATTTTTTTTTTCTTTTTTCTTTTTCCTTACAAATGTCTCATCTCTTAAACAGACTTTGTGTTCTTCCAGGTCACACTTTTACTGGACCTCTGCATCTCTGTCAAAAAAAAGAGAAATATTTAGTTTCAATTTTGAATACATTTTTGGTCTAACATTTTTTTCTGCAAGCTGTGTTTGTGTGCACTTCCTTCTATAACAAACTTTAAATGTATATGCGGTTGCCCTCCTTTAGTGTAATTATAATTGCTATTTGAGCTGTAATGTACCGTCATGTAAAGAAGAGTGTACACCCTTTTTGATTTCTATGGTTTTATGTATCAAGACAATATAATTTTTTTTTTTTTTTTTTTTTTTTATAAAGCCAATATGGAGAAGCCATGTGTGGAAAAGCTAAGTTCATCTTGCAATTCGATAGCTTGTAGGACCACCTTAAACAGCAAAAACTTGAAGTAATTTTGGTCTGTTTGACTAAGTACTCACATTGTTATGGAGAAATTTCGGCTCACTTTTCTTTACATTCTTGCTTCGCTGTATTGAGGTTTGTGGACAATGTGTTTATGGTTATCCCTTAAGGTCACGCCACAGTATTTCAGCATATTCTGTTATACATTTGCTGGTGTGCTTGGGATCATTGTCCTGTTGCATGACCCAACTTTGGCCAAGCTTTATCTTTCAGACAGATGTTTGACTCTAGGATGCTTTGATATACAGAATAATTCATAGCCAACTCAAAGACTGCAGGGTGCTCAGGTCTAGTGGCTGCCATTCAAACCCAAATCAATCAAATCACCCCTCTACCACTGGTTGGTATGAGGTGTTTGTGCTGATATGTGTTTGGTTTTCACCAAATGTGTCTTTTGAGTTTGCTGGTTCATCGAGGAAAACATGTGAGGTAGGTGACAGGTTTACAAATGAAAAATCAGTTGTAATCTTTTACAATCACACTTTCATTTTTACTTTTCACCATTTAAATGGCACATACAGTATGTACACAAATTCAGCTTGGTGTCTCTCTCCAGGCTTTCGTTTCTCAACTTTTATTTATTTTGCTTTTCACTGAAACAGAGATGACTAATGAAAATCAAACGAAGGTGTTTGATTCTTAGTACTCACCTCCTCTGGCTCCACCCTCCATTCACAAACTTGTGCTCTGCCTCACACATGTTGCCAAATACCCCTACCACCCAACTCAGGCCAGGAAGCCTGCAGCCAACTCACTCCTGACATGATATTAGTCACTGCTATCTGTGTCACTGGATCGAATCTGGTGCTCTCTATTTAGTGAGATTAGTCAGAGGGCTGGTGACATCCAAATAATTAGGCAGAAACCTCAGATAATATCAATTTTGTGACGCACCTGCCCATGACCTCATACTTTCAAAAGACCATTGTTGCTATAAATGATTAATAGGTAGGTAAATGGGTAGCATCATATGCATTATGGGGTCAAAAGATAGTCCATTAAGACACTAGGGCTGTCCTTTATACATTGAAAGGTTGCTTGGTCTTTGAAAAAACAAATAAAAATGTGACAAGCTGACCTATTTCAAATGTATTAAAAAACACTTTTTCTGTGACACATTGGGGTCAAGGGAACCTACCAATGCACCTCAATTAAATAGTTCAATGAAAGCAAGCCTCACCGCATTTAGACACCACCATCGGTTAAACCCAAACATTGCCATGAGCTCTTCTCAAATTTGCCTGTTTTTTATGCTCTGCAAATGGTATGAAGTGGCTACACACCACCACCTCTGAGCGTCTCTCAATTTAGTTTTCTTTGAGGTTAATGCACCCGGGCAGAGGTGGAAACACAGATGGAAATTCCTGTTGTAATTTGTAAACCTCCATGCATTAGGACAGAGAGAGGTGGTCTCCATATGTGCCTGCAGTAGTTTGAGTCACTCTTTTTGTGTTACATTCTGGTTCAAGTTTCTCTCTTTCCAGAACAATTGCTGGCAATGCCACTGGTACCACCTTTCTCTATGGTTTAAGGAGGTTGAAGTGGTAAATCTGTCTTGACCCCAGCCCCCCTTTTTCCGTTCACTTGACTCAGAGTTGGCATCCCCAACTCGCCATGTCACCTTGAAGGGCAATTTAGACTTGGCGTGTAATTTATAGTTTGATGCCTGTAGTAATATGAACACTTTCTCTCCCAGTACAAATTCATACAGCTGTTCTTAATTTCTTTTGGGTTCCTAATTTAGGAGATAACATGAAAGCTGTGACGGACTCTTAAGACTCATGTCCTCTGGTTTATCCCTCCATTTACAACTGCCGCAAAGCCCTGCACCCACTGTTACAGTGGTGCTGTGAATTATGGCCAGTTTTCTCCACTTTGGTCTCGTCGTGCCAAAGGACACTGATCCAGAAGCAATGTGGTTTGTTCAATTGCAAACTAAACCCCTAAAAACAAACTGTACCTTTTTAGTCTTTTTAACTGCACTCTTGTTTACTTTAGCATGCTAACTGAGGTGTCAAGACTCTGAGATGTTATACATTTTTTTTTTTTTTTTTTTTTTTTTGCAATTTGTCTAAACATTGCATGGCCTGACCTTGGGGAGAAAAATGGAAACTATCTTGAATTTTTTCCACTTGTGAATAATCTTCCTCAGTGTAGAATGTTGCACTTAAGATTGTTTGGAAATGGCTTCCAATTGTTTGAAAATGGAAAAATTGCTTCTTTATGATGATGTATATCTTCTTTGGCATTATGTTACAACCCAGAATGCTCCAGATCAGCAAGTGCTATAATTTTAACTTTGATATAGGTGGCCATGTTTGCTGATGATCAGTTAATTAAGGCCATTTAATTAGCAGCACCTGGCTGCCACTTAGCCTCTGAATTATTATACAAGTAGTAAGGGTGTACTACGTATTTCATAGGTGGTTCTTAATTTTGACTAGATTTTTGTAAAAATAAACAATGACAGTGCAATGTCAAGTAGTGGTGTTCATCTGAGGTTGTACCTACTATTAATCCTAATATATACCAGATAATATTATTATATTTTGATACATAAAACCATAGAATTCAAATAGAGCATGCTTTCTTTTTCACAAGATGGGAGTTTGCTGTTAGCTCCAGTAAGTTTCTTCAGAGCACATTTTTTATACATGCATCTGGTTAATATACACATATAAACTGTTTATTTACTTACTGTTTAGAATATATAATAAAAAACAAATCTGCAGAAGCTTGCGCCTAAGCGTTTTCTAAACTTTGGTTATGTTTATGGTTATACGAGGTGGTATCAAAAAGATTCAAGACTAGTTTTGTAACACGCTAACAGATGTCAGCAAAAGGCTGCACACACAGTCGCAGGGAGCACCAACCTTCATAATTGAGTATACCAATGGCATCATCCTGTGTACATCGGGAGCTGTGCAACTGGTGCTATTCTGACTACATGCTCACCTTGTCACCAAGCCCTGAAAATCCAGCTCAAAGATGACCATATTGACACCATTGCGGAAATCCTGCGTAAATAGCAGAAGGTGTTTGACAAGATTCAATAAGAAGACTTCCAGGACATATTCCAATAATGACAAGATACCTGGGAGCACTGTACTGCTGTGCAAGGGGAGTATTTTTTGAATGTGATAGTGTGTAAATAAAGTATTTCCTTGTAAACCAAGCTAGTCTCAAAAACCTTTGATACCACCTCGTATGTCTAGATCTAGAATTAAACACATGCTATTTTGCAATAGCATTTAAAGTTATTATTGATCTCTTTAAGTATGGAATCGAATAGAATGTATTTGTGTGTGCGATGTATACAGTATTGCTTCTACCATTCTAGAAGATATGATCAGGCCTGATCAGCAGCTGCTCCAGCATGTCTTCGAGCTCTCACTACCTGTAGAAGGAATATTTAAAAAATACTTCCCAGTCAGAATTATATTTGCCATGCTAATAAATATATTGTTATTGTTCTTTAATAACCTCATTGAACTAAAAAGCAAAAGAAGTTTTACAACTTCATTTGGTTTCCATAGCAAATTATGCTTGTTTCCATATTCACAAAGATTTCTGCTACGACATAATATGCTCAATATCTGTGTACAGCAATAAATAAAAATCAGAAAAACACAACCTCAGCCAACAGAGAACCCCCTTACAAACTATTTGTCATTTCCACAATTTATATTTCCAGCCATGATTATCATATGTAAACTCTTATCTTACTCTTTTGTTATCATGTCTAAATTTAAACCGTACCTGCAGTTGGTGCCACTTATGATTACATATTATTATTATAGATATTCTGATTCGAAAATGGAACATGAAGAATAATTTTTAGTTAGGGTAAATTGTAAAGTTTAGGCTCATAATTGAGGTCATTGCTACAGTATGCATACATACAGGAAGAGGACTCATAGGGTTGTGACTGAGTAGTGAGTAACTGCCCACTCGTGACCTAGGAGGCAATGGTCTCTTCTTATTGCTGTTCAGATGACGCCTTGATCTGTCAGCCTGAAACAGGAAAAAAAAAAAGAATAATAATATTTCTTTTTTTTTATATATTTCATGTTGATATACAGATATAAAGATACACACCAACATATACTGCATATAACCTCTGTACAATACATGTACATACTTCATATTATATCTTTTTCACTGCTCAGTACATCTGCACTTTTTATATCTGTATGTATACTTATCATCACTGTACATTCTGCCCAACATTTCACATTAATCTGTGTACATAATGTATGTGTATATATTTATATATATATATATTTTTTATATATAGTAGACTGTTTATTCAGCTTGCTACTCCTTACTGCCATAATCCTGTGATCTGTAACCTTCATAGCCTTTATATTTATTCACTGTATATACTTCATATATATACCACTGCTGTAAATATGCCAGGTGGTTATCTGCACTGTAAATATGCTAGATATTTATCTGCAATTTTGCACAACTGCTACATTTTGCACTTCTGGTAGATGCCAAACTGCATTTCGTTGCTGTGTACCTGTACAATGCAATGACAATAAAGTTGTATCTATCTATCTATCTATCTATCTATCTATCTATCTATCTATCTATCTATCTATCTATCTATCTATCTATCTATCTATCTATCTATCTATCTATCTATCTATCTATCTATCTATCTATCTATCTATCTATCTATCTATCTATCTATCTATCTATCTATCAACCCACCTGAATTAGAGTGTTGGGGTTGCCTTTGGCTGTGAAAGCTCCTGGTAGATTGCTGTGTCTCTGGTGAGATCCTCTCTCATGGTCTGAGTTTGCATGCCTCAAAAACCTTAACTGAAATGGATTTAGTTTTTGTTCATTAAAATCATGCACATTTTTTCTCATGATTATGTTGATTTGTTTTTTTATATAGTGTAATCATCCACTTAACTCTACTGTGAGCTTTGTTAAATAAACAAATCAGTTGGTATAGCTCTAAATGTGCAAGGTTATGTGTGAAGGTGATTTATTCAATTTATTTATTTATTTTTTTACTACAGTAATAATTCAATCAGTAAATCAAATAAACCACATTAATGTGAATACTAATTTATTATATGTACTTTCAAATCTTAACAAAATAAAAATTTAAAAATGTAAAATCAAGTAGGTTATTCAATATTTTAAACATTTAAAAGACAGTACATATCATTCTTTATAATAGCTTCATCCCACACTTCCTCATGCCCAATTTTTTATTACTGCAATTTACAATAAACAAGAACATGCTTGGTTTTTTATTGCCCTCATTAAACTAAGGTAAAAAAAAAAAAAGCTTTAAAAAAAGCACATATAATCATATATCAAAAATAGGCACAACACCCCCACCCCTCACCCCCCACCCCCAAAAAAAAATAAAAATAAAATTAAATTAAACTTCAAAGTATTTTTAGACATCAGACTGTTTGGTTTTTACTTGAGTATTTCACTGTCTTTTAACTAGTGTTAATGTTTTAAAAAAAAGAAATGGTGGGTGGACCATGCAATTATGCTGAGTGGAAACTTTAACAGCCCACTGACTCATGGAAAAGCCAAGAAAAGTTGGCAAGATTCTGTTCTTTTTTTTTTTCACTGCAGGGTATATGAAGATGTGAGACCCACTTGGTTTTTGTCTTTTTTTGTTACTAATCCTTTAAATGTTTTCCTGATACCTCAAGTTTATGTTAAGCCCTGTTCTGACCACAAGCTCCGCCTTGACCACAGTGATGTACTTTTGTCAAAAAGAAATAGTTGTGGTCAGCTCAATTTAGTTCAGTTTAGTGGCTTACACACCAATGCATTCAAACATTCTTTACCATAGTTTTTGTTGTGTCCTAATAAAAACAAACACTACACAAACATGAAACTTTAGGAATTTATATATGTATTTAAAAATTCCATGTCTGATTTTCTCCTCAATATGTGTGAATATTGTACATATCAAATTCAAATCAAATCAAATTAAAATTTTATATTTTAATAAATATATTTTTATACAGAGTATGACATAGTGAAATAAAAGAATAAAAGAGGAAAAAAAATTAAAGAGTAAAAGTAACAAAATAAATAAAATAATTATAAAAGTATAATATAACTATTTCAGATGCAATGCATGGTTTAACTGCATTTGTTCAACATTTGATTGTTTTCCACTGGTTGTGGGAATTGTCTAAGAATTGTAAGTATTTATTTTATTTAAAAACTGTCAATGGCTTTTTAACTGTATTTTCTATTCACCATTACCTTCAAACTATTTATTAATTATAACAGATTTATTGCAGAGGTCTTCTAATAAAGTTTGGTTAAGTTAAATAAGACATATCAAAAGGTATAAAAAGCTCTTACCTTTACCCTTGCAACCTGGCCACTGTCACAATCCATGTCCCCATCTGCACAGTCTAGGGCATGAGTTAGCAGGTAGCCCTGCAAGCACAGCAAGAAAACCCACACTACTGCATTCATTGCTACAAGAGTGTGTTTGTGAGAGTGAATAAGAATGTAAGACTGTCAGCTCGGCAGTTTTCTCTCTGCTTTTTATAGTCCCTGCTCTAATGGAGACCAGATGGGAGACGAGGAGGAGAGGCAAGGAAACACAAACACACACAGAATCTCAGACACACACATTTACACACACATATGGCTCTGACCTCAGGTATTCCATTGCATAACACATAGCATAAAAACATGCACAGAATGTCAGACATGCTTTTTATTTTATGGTGCAGATTCAATTTGAAGAAACTGGCCCAGTCAAACAAGGTTTTGGTAGAAATCAAAACAGTGATTACAGCTGGTATATTCTGCATATCGTCCCACAAAATGTAAGAGGCTGGCAGAAAGATTTGTAGGCGTTTGGATGAGCACTTCTTACCAGTTGCATGATCTAGCCACATAATAGTTGCATTCCATGCTTGTGGGGACTTTGCTGTGTTTTCTTTGAAGTACACTGTGCTATTATTTAAGGGTGTGTAGGAAGATGAGTTCTAAACAATTACCCAGACAGACACATTGCAAAGGTTCATGCATCTGTGACATTTGAAGTCAGGAATAAAACACATTAAGAGAGATATAAAAGTTTATTTGCACTTTCTAGTAGGCAAAGAAATAAAAATTTTGTGCTAAATGTATGTTTTTTTTTATGCCAAATTACAGACTTGGCAGTAACACATACTTTATCCTTTCGTGTCGGAGAAGTATGATTAATGTGCACGTCTCACTTTTTCTTACTCTTAAAATCTTATATGGTCACAAGTTAACCTGCAATATTAAGGAGTTTTAGAAGACGTCTCATCACTCATAAGGCTAGGCCTTGAACTGGCTTAAGACCGTTAATTTAAACACGTCCACTCAGCAGTTCTTACCTGGGCTTCAGGCTCATGAATAAATGCTGACTTTATGAAACAGAAAGTACACATTACTTAAATCTGCCTAAGCACAGCATATTTTTTCTTATTTAAGACTTTTTGATTAGTGACCAAATATTGACATTGATTGTTGTCAGGATTGATGATCCACACTGAACAAATTAGCTGAGGCTGAAATTATTGGCGATACAATTGAAAGGCATGGCTTCATATCTTTATTTAAGGAAAAACATAGATTCACCTAGATTCACATATATATATACATATATATATATATATATATATATATATATATATATATATATATATATATATATATATATACACACTCTCTCTCTCTCTCTCTCTCTCTCTCTCTCTCTCTCTCTTCCCTTCTTTTATCATTCTTGGTTTCTTATAATATCCTTATGAAAATATTTCTATGCTTGGATGGTGATGATGTTAAGGATGTTATGGATCAGCAGTTGTCTTTATTATTTTGGTAATAATTGTAATCACTTTTTATTCTTCTATTCTGTTATTCTACATATTATGCACATATTATCTACATATCCAGGAACAACAACAAAAAAAACATACATACATATTATTTAGGGATCAGCAAGAATGGGCCTTAAAATTAAAAAGTGCCTACATTTTTATTACAAATTTTATAAAACATATCATAGACTGAATTCAGATTCAGTTTTGTATCTGAATGTGCAACACTGTTTCTTGTAATGCATTACAGTCCAAACCTGCACACCAAGTTTCCTCAGACTAAAAATGTACTCTTTGGCTTATGGTCGTGAGTTTAAATGGGAACTTTGTGAGTTTGAGCAGAACCATGCATAGTTTAGTGCAACAGCCCTGCTGGAACAGTGCTACACTTTGTTGTTTCTAGATAAATTCAAACAGAAGGAATTGCTGACTCCTGTTTCCTGATTGGGTACTCTTTGCCAATATCTACAGGTAGAAACTAGGGTTTCCATTTATTTTGAGTATTTAATTAGAATACAACTTCATAAACACTAAAGAAACAATGATTTAACTGTTTCTATTTATATCAGAAACTGCTGACCATGTATTTTGGTTTATCTTTTAGGTATTCAAGCACTGCAATCAATCAATAATCAAGTAATTTCCAATCACCAGAGGTGGCAAAAGTTCACACATTCTTCAATTAAGTAGAAGTACAGATACTCATTTTTTAAAATACTCTGGTAGAACTTGAAGTACTCACTATACTTTTTTACTCAAGTTAAAGTAAAAAGGTTTGGGCTCTGACATGTACTTAAGTAAAATGTTGCCTTTACTACTACCTGTTTTAGTGAAATGCATGTCACTTCATATTAATATTACGGCTGTCAATCGCTTAAAAATATTTAACTCCAATTAATGGCATGCTTGTCATGGGTTAACTCAACATTCAATGAAACTTGATCGTAACATTTTTATCTGCATGGACAAATATGGATGCTTTATGCAAATGTATGTTTTTTATTAGTGAAACCATACCCAATATAAAGCATTAAGACAAAATATTTTTGTAAAAGGTTTGAAGTAATTGTGGTGTTTTAAATTACGTAAATCATCAGGACACCAAATGGAACCTTTGCTATGTTTCTACACGAATGGTTAATGATGTGATGGCGGAGAAACTGTACCTGGTTATGAGTGTATACAAATATATATATATATATATTTATAGATGATCAACCTGTTTCTTGTAATTATATATATATATATATATATATATATATATATATATATATATATATATATATATATATATATATATATATAAAATCTCTGTTCTCAGTCATGTTTACAACGCTGACTGCCTGTGTCTAACTAGCCTACGTTTGTGGTGCGTTAGAGCCAGGAAATTACTATAAAACTATAGTAACGAGCCTGTTTTGGAAATGTAAGAAGTAGAAAGTACAGATATTTGTGTAAAAATGTAATGAGTAAAAGTAAAAAGTTGTCTGAAAAACAAATAGTGAAGTAAAGTATTGATACCAAAAACATCTACTGAATTACAGTAACAAAGTATTTGTACTTTGTTACTTTCCACCTCTGCCAGTCACTGATTCCATGTTGTATCTGTCCCAGACCCCATCCTGTATTTATCTGTCTCTTTGCAAATGTGCTGACTAATGATTGCTCTGGTTCTCTAAATCTCCTGTTTGGTGTACTGTGTATATAACAGTCCATTTGCTGCATTTGTGATTTCACTTCAAACATACAGCAAACATGTTTTAGAGGATCTGCCAGAATAATCTAAAGTCATTTAGTAGCTTTTTTCTTTGCTTGGGATGTTACATACAATTACATTAAGCATAAAAACACAGACCTCACACAAGAGACCCACACTGTGCATTTTCCTCTTATTTGACTTGTTAGTTGTTATGAGGCTTAATTAGCATAACATAATTTAGCATTTATTCTATTTAGGCAAGAGTCCACAATGTCAATTGTTTTAATGCACTGCCTTTATAAAATTGTTTTTAAAAATTTGGATGTGTCTTGAAGACTGTTATTTGCAGTTTAGGCTTGATTTGCATCTAGTCATCATCTGGAAAAAAAAAAGGAAGCTTATTGGCTGTATGACGGTGTACTTGGCTCTAGGAAATAGCACCAGGAGATAAAGCACCCTGGGGGGGTTTGGAAAAGTTGACGATGAGAGCAGGTGAATGAATATACACTACATTGTACAAATGTATGTGGACACATGAACAAAAGATTCATTTTTGCTTTTATGATTCCCAAACATCCCATTCCACATTGAGTCCCTATTTGCTGTTGTAATAATCTCCACTCTTCTGGAAAAAATGTTTCACTGGATTTTGGATTGTGGTTGTGAAAACTTGTGCTTAACAACAGGGGCATTTTTAAAGACAATTACTTATGTAGGATGATGAGGTCTGGGGTAAAGTCAGCATTCATCTCAAATGTGTACAATAAGGTTGAGGTTAGTGCTTTAGAGCAGGTTACTTAGAATCTTCCATTCCAATTCATGTAAACCATATCTTTATGCAGATCACTGTGGTACATAGTCATGCTGGAACAAGTTTGTGTCTCCTAGTTTAAGTGTAGGAAAGGTTTAATGCAACCACATCAAAAGACCTCCTATACAATTAAGTGCCTCCAACTTAGAGATAACATTTTGGAAAAAAACATATATGGCTGGAAGAGTCAGCTGTCCCATTATTTTGTCCATATAGTGTAGGCGATGCACTTAAAAATATATAATTTTATCATGGAGAAATAGAGTGGAAAGAGCTGGTTACTGTGGCTTTGGAAATTGTGTTTCCAGACACTGAGGAAGTGGAATCACTTGTGTTCTAGATCCTTTACCAACCTTTGCCTAAATCATTTAAGCTGGTAGTTATCAAACCCCTGATTAAGACACCTGATCCTGACCCTTCAGTCAAACTGTCCAGTTATTTCCATAATGGGAGGCTGTAGCACAAAAGTTAAAAGAAAGAAAAAAACAAAGAAAGAAAGGTGCTCTATAAGGTATGTGTATATAGGTCAGCCATGATACAGCACCCATGGAGCACATAGGGTTAACAGCCTTTATCAAGGGTTCCGAGTGGCAGCTTGGCGATACTAGAGCTTGAACCCTGACCTTCCAATCACTAACCCAGAACCTTAACAACTGAGCTACCACTTCCCCTTATGCTCATGCATGCATAGAAATCACGATATGTATCAGGCATGCTTTAGTCCTCATCATAGGAAATAGACGCAGTGGTTAAAGTGGTAAATTATCTGCTACTCTCCTCTGATTATGGCTGTGTCTCCTTGCATGCATTACTAGATCGTAGGGCAGCATTTGACATAATGTTCATAATGTTCTAGAAATGTGCATGACTTTCTGCTGGTTTAAGTCTTATCTGACTGATTCGACCATCTAATTGATCAGTTTGTTAATGTTAATGGTTACAATTATTGGGGGAAAGTTTGGTTTTCCACAAGTATCTGCCTCAGGCCCACTGCTTTTTATTTATATAGTGAAATTATTAATAAACCTACCATTACCTTCCTTAGTTATGCTGATAATACATAGTTGTATGTTTCAGTAAAGCCAGATGAGAGAGATCAGCTTAATAATGTTGAGAAATGCTTATTGGACATTAGACATTGAATGCTTATGCACCATCACACCTCCTTCATTCTTCACAGAGGGAATCAGATATTTAGAAATTGTCTATTCACCCTCTGTATCAGTTATCCTCTGTATCAAGTCAGTTAGAACCAAAAATCTTAAATTTGGATCTTTTCTGCTTGTTGTTATCCAAAAGTAATGCTTTCTTTTCTGCAATTCGACTATGAAAGCCTGACTCACTGAAAAGTCTTCTATGAACAGCGCATGTTGAAATATGTCTGCCTGAAAAACAGTGTTGTGCTAGTTACTAAGAAATAGTAACTAGTTACTGTTACTTTTTGAATGAAGTAACTAGTAACTCAATTACTTTGTTGATTACTTAAACCAAAAAGTAATGCGTTACTGTTAAAAGTAACTTTTTAGTTACTTTTTTAAAGAACTTTTTTAATGTTCCCATTAATGCCCTTTTATGCGTTATGGTCTATACAAACACAAAACTGACTTAAACACAAAGTAATTTTTAAACACTATTTTATTTAAGTCAGACCAGCACAAACTGAATATATCACAAGGATTTCTGAAATAAATAACAAAACAAGCTGAATAATATATTCAGAATAAAAAACTAAAGTGGCTTCTGCATCATAAAAGCTGTTGTGTTGCGCCCTTAAAAATTTTCCTTTCACAGCTTAAATATGAAAACTATCAACAATGTACAACATAACACCGGGTTAGCTTCTAGCTTCTAGCTTTGTCGATGCATGGAGTTTCTGGAGGAGCCTCGACAGATTGGAGTTGCTGCTATCGCAGTAGATGCGACCTTCGAACCAGAAAGACACAGCTTACATTTGACTAAAAAGTTTTTGGTCTTTATGCTCAACTAAAGGGAAATAATGAGCATATTTCCACTTTGCTTTTGTTACACCTAGAGAGTGTTTGGCAGGGTTGGGTGAGTTTACAGTGTTAAACACTGATTTAGATTTCAACACTATGTACATTAAAATGTTGCTTGCATACTTTTTCTTTAAATCCACAAATCCACAATGCAATTCCTTCTGTCCTCTTTACTTCTCCATCAACATTCTCAAAGCAAATAAGGCATCTGTGGTGCTCTTCCTCGGCATGAAACCATACTGTTGCTCACAAATGGTCACCTCTTCTCTCAGCCTGGCTTCCACTACTCTTTCCCATAACTTCATGGTGTGAATGAACAACTTAATTCCCCTGTAGTTACTGCAGGTCTGCACATCTCCCTTATGCTTATAGATCGGTACCAGCACACTCCTTTTCCATTTCTCAGGCATCCTCTCACCTTCCAGAATCTTGTTAAACAGTCTGGTTAAAAACTTCACTGCCATCTCTCCTAAACATCTCCATGCTTTTACAGGTATGTCATCTGGTCCAACCGACTTTCCACTCTTCATCCTCTTAATCCCTGCTCTCACTTCCTCCTTACTAATCCTATCTACATCCTGCTTTACCAACTCCACATCATCCGACCTTCTCTCTCTCTGATTTTCCTTATTCATCAGCTGCTAAAAATACTCCCTCCATCTTCTCAAAACACTTTCCTCACTAGTCAACACATTTTCATCTCCATCCTTTATTGCTCTAACTTGCAGCATATCCTTTCCAGCTCGGTCCCTCTGCCTGTGCCTTTCGGTACAAATCCTTTTCTCCTTCCTTAGTGTTTAATCTCTCATACAGCTCCTCATATGCCTTTTCCTTGGCTTTTACCACATCCCTCTTTACCTGCTGCCACATCTCCTTGTACTCCTTGTACTTTTCTCATCACTCTGTCAATCCCACTTCTGTTTTGCCAACCTCTTTCCTCTCATGCTCTCCTGGACTTCCTCATTCCACAACGTCTCTTTGTCTTCCTTTCTATTTCCAGATGACACACCAAGTACTTTTCTAGCTGCCTCCCTCATCACTCCTGCAGTAGTTTCCCAATCATCCAGCACCTCTTCACCAACACAGAGCCCCTATCTGACCTCTTCCCTGAACCTCACACTACAGTCTTCCTCCATTCAGTTTCCACCATCTTATTCTTCTTTCAGTCCTCACTCTCCTCCTCTTCTTCTTCGCCTCCAAAACCATCCTACAGACCTGCAGAATCACACCTACACCATTTCTCTTTCCATCCACACCATGATAGAACAGTTTAAACCCACATCCAATGTTCCTGGCCTTAATCCCTTTTCACTTGGTCTCCTGAACACACAACATATCTACCTTTCTCCTCTCCATCATATCAGCTACCTCACACCCTTTACCAGTCATAGTATCAACATTTAAAGTACCAACCCGGACCTTCACTCTCCTACTCTTCTCCTTTTGCTGCCGTCTCTGTAGACATCTTCCTCCTCTCCTTCTCCTCCTTCGGCCAACAGTAGCCCAATTTTCACCAATAACCAGTTGGCTAACGATACCTGTGGCGGTTATTGGTAACCCGGGTCTCGACAGATCCGGTATGAAATTCCTATTTGTAATCTGCATATTTGATTTGGCATGTTTTACGCTGGATGCCCTTCCTAACGCAACCCTCCCCATTTATCCGGGCTTGGGACCTGCACTAAGAGTGCACTGGCTCATGCCTCCCTAATGGCTGGGTTAAAACTCCATAAAAACAATTCTCTATAATTTTTTTGGTCTATCGTGCTATCCGTGAGAGACCGGAATAATCAGCTAAACAAATTAGTGGGAAAACAAATTCCTGTTAAACCAGGGGCACGAGAATCGAACCGCAGCGGGGTTTTACGATATTTAGAAATGATCCTCAACACCCTCAGACTTTTTTGTGTGTTTGTGTGTGTGTGTGTGTGTGTGTGTGTGTGTGTGTGTGTGTAAACATTCTGTGCACAATATATATAACAGTCTATGCCTTTAGCAGATCTCTATGAGCAGAACAAACCTCATGCTGTGGAATTCACTCCATGGAAAAAAAGTAAATCTTTCCTCCTAATTTTATATTGTCTAGCTTGTCT
This sequence comes from Silurus meridionalis, assembly GCF_014805685.1. Taxonomy (NCBI): domain Eukaryota; kingdom Metazoa; phylum Chordata; class Actinopteri; order Siluriformes; family Siluridae; genus Silurus; species Silurus meridionalis. The sequence continues at coordinate 9,144,595 of NC_060904.1, read as the reverse complement.
TACAATATGCAAAGCCATTTTGTGCACAACCTCCTCTGCCCCCTTCTGGTGTTCTTCCAAAATCACCACCTGGTATGCTGGTTGTTTCTGTCTGGCCAGAGAGATTTCCACCCCCAGTTTGCTCTAATCTGGGAATCTTGGTAGGTCACAGTAATTCAAACCGGTTGCTAATTCCACATTTGGACTTCTGACAAAGTGCAACATACTCCCAGACGTCCCTTCGCACTGTGGGGTACAAAGCTACTTCCAACACCAATAGCAGGCTATTTTCTCTTCCTTTATGAGCAGCCAGTGGGTAGGTGTTAATTTGATTTAGAAAGTTTGGTATCGCTATAGTCCCTCCACTGGCTTCCAATGCTCACCGACAACAGAGGTTTAAGGTAACGGAGTACAAATACTTTGTTACTGTACTTAAGTAGATTTTTCTGGTATCAGTACTTGCTTTTTTACTTTCACTCATTACATTTTTACAAAAATATCTGTACTTTCTACTTATTACATTTTCAAAACAGGTTACTTTATTTTTAATCTATTTAGTGAAAGGTCAATATTTTTTTTTACTGCACGTTGTTTTTAGCCCATCAAACTATTTCATAAGTGCTGTCCATAAGATCATAAATGTAGATTTGTTTGCACAAAAGCTTTTGTCACAAACCTCTGTACCTTTAAAACAGCTGTGCTATTAAACGGGCAGAATAGAACAGCAATGCCAGGGAGCTGGGCCTGGGTGAAGAGCAGTGTTTGACACTCTCATATACATTGCATTAAACTGTCACATCACAAGTTTTTTGATAAATGATTTTGGATAAGCAGTATTTAAAACAAATATACATTTTCTTTAAAATCTTTTATGATCCTTCAGTGACAATTTCAAAGATTCTCATGCATTTCCTCATAGAAGAAGGTTTTTAATATATTGGGCACAGAATTTGCTGTTCTTGTGGATTAAATGGATTATGTAGCATGGATTAAATAGCTTTTTTGATTTCACAATGGCTGAGGAAATGAAATTGATTTGATCACAAATTCACTTACAAAGACATTTACAAGATGGACTTTTCAAGAAAAGCTGGACAGCATGAGGAATAGGGACCATCACCTAAACGACTTCCTGCCAACTATTAGCAAAATTTTTAACATAATTTATTAACATGTTGTTTTCTTTAAAATATGCAGTTTGATAATTAAAGTCTGGATTTTTTTACACACACTCAAAACAAGGCAACAAGTACGGGCCTGTTTTTTGAACAGCCCCTGAATCTAAATCATCTGACTGAGAAGTCAAGCTTACATTAGTAACAGAGAGAGGGATTTTTTATTGAATGTTTTCTCCTGGCACAAATGTCTCAAACATATCTAGAACATGTCCTGCTAAGCATGCATTAACACACAGGCAGGAAGTATAGAGAGATACTGGAAGGCTACATCTGGAATATTCCTCACTGGATTAGTCATAGCTTTGGGGTTAGGGAAAGGCTCTATCTCCCACTACATCATTTCCAAAAATGAATGAAACCCTACTAACGGCGAGGTAAACAAACTGCTTCACAACATCAGCGCCTAGTGACACATGGTTGGAAAAATAAATTATTAAAATACAGGCTCAACAGTTGCCTGGGGTACAGAAATGTCTGACAAAGCATCTGCGGCAATGACCTTTCTAACTGAAGGTTCGTACCCCCTATTTCCAAGTTTTAAAACTGGAAACATGCCACTAAATGATCTTGTTTGTGAGTAAAAACACTCACAAGTTACAGATAAAGAGCCAGTGGATGTGTGTGTCTAGGTAGGCATCTTTCAATGCATGTACAGCATTCCAAAGATGCATACAACTACTTGTTAAGGAACACAAGACTTAGACTTCAACAAAATAAGCTCTTTAAGTAATAAGGGCATGGGTGGTGAATATATGATGTATATTAGATTAGATTAGATTAGATTCAACTTTATTGTCATTACACATGTACAAGTACAATGCAACGAAATGCAGTTTGGGTCTAACCAGAGTGCAATAACAGCAAGTGCAGGATATATAGATTTAGCATGAATTTACAGTTAAATAAAATAAAGACTATAAACAGTAATTAAAAGATGAATATGTAGTATACAGATGAATATATGTTATATGTAAAACACAATATAGGAGTTTGCATATTAGCTTGGATGGAATGATGGTATTGAATGCTGAGCTGAAGTCAACAAACAGCATACGTGCATAGGTGTTCTTATTGTCCAAGTGTGTGAGCACAGAGTGCAATGCCATGGAAACTGCATCTTCTGTGCTTCTATTGCTTCGGTAGGCAAACTGGTGAGAGTCAAGTGTGGTTGGCAGAGAGTCCTTCAGGTGTGCCAGGACCAGCCGCTCAAAGCACTTCATGACAATGGGTGTCAGTGCTACAGGGCGGTAGTCGTTCAGGCACGTTGGGTTAGATGTAAAGTATTATATATATATTATATGTATATATATTATATGTAAAGTATTTGGTATCCTGATAGCAATAGCAATGCACAAACACTGTAATAGTGTACAGGTGAAATATTGGAATGAACAATGTGTAAATATTGAGGTAAGCAGACCGGGGCAAAATATCAAACAAAACACTTTATAAGAAACTTTAATTACTGTACATACGAAAAATACCTACACAAAAACAAAACAAACAACGTCCCTGTGCCTGCACCTAACACAAACAGCAGTCACACACATTTTCCATCTACAGCACCAATAGTATGCTGCTCTTACTACTGTTGGAAGACTAAATATTTTTCTCTTGGCAAACTAAACAAGCACATGGTTGCCCATGTCAAATATATTACACATACCATCTGCTGTTAATTCTCTGCAAGAATTCTGAATAAACAGGGATGGCCTTTTTTACTGTTTACTGTTTATAATAAATCATATATAGGCTGCTTTAAAACAATGTTCATTGTTAAAAGCATTATACAAATAAAAATGTATTTAACTAAAAAGAACAACACACCTATAAGGTATAAAAGTGAAGAGCCTTGACCAGTCATTACAAAATTTTGCTTTGATAGCTGTAATGTAAACTCTACATCAAGATCTGTGGTCTTGTGTAAAGTCTGCTGAATAGCACATAGTTCTGTGTAAATGTAAATCAGTAGTTTGCTATGTCAATTATTTCGTTTTTTTGTTGTATGTTATTTATCTACAAAACACTTCTGCTTTTCTCCTAAGAATCATGTAATGTATGGACTCATAACTGATTATTAGACCTTCAAATTATGAACTAATGTGATTTATTTATTTGTTTATTTATTTTATTAAAAATGTTTTAATTTTTGAATGTGCGAATGCCATAATAATGTGCTATTGATTTCATGAAAGCGGTGAGAGGTAGCATCCTCAAGCAAAATCTAATTTATTCTATGGCATAAACACATTTAAGTCTGACAGCACCAAGCATATGTTTACATATGGCTTCTCCTTTGCATAAAAATAGTGGTGGGGTGTTACTATTATTAAATGGCAATCACGTGCAACTTTTATCACAAATGGTCTTTGATGTCCACTGTTGTTCCTGTGCTTAAATGGATTAAAAGTTATTTGTTTAGTATTCTTGAATGATATTTTAGCCATTAAATGACCAGGAGACATGCTTGCATGGCTTTCTTCTTGAAAGACAACTAGTATGGCTCAAAGAAAGACTGAGGTTATGAGATAAATATAGGACTAATGACCCAAACAAGGATTAAAGAGAAATAGGATTAGAGTGATGAAAGAGAATGAGGAATGGAACATTAGAGATGGTAATCTTGGAAAAAATATTGTGCCCTGGAAAAAATACCCAATGCACACTGTCTCGCAACTACTCCCATTTCACTCTACTGAGGTCACTTCTGAAGTAGCATGTGGTCTGGACCCAAAAGATAGATATTTTCCCATAGTCATTTCTCTAGAGGACTCAAAGAGATCAAAGTGGACCTCAAAACCAATGTGTAACTTCAGTCTAAACTTGAGTTATACTTATGCAAATCACCACACATCCCTCTTCACTTGTTCATTCGTTCTTTCGTTCTTTCTTTCTTTCTTTTTTTCTTTCTTTCTTTCTTTTTTAAACTATTATATGAATGTTACATGCATTTATAATATTTATTTTATTTACTCAAAATAATTAAAGGATAAGTATTGTTATCATACAGTAAACAATAAACTCTATTTCACACATATGCCTGCTAAAATAAAAAGGAAAAAAGCCCCTAAAAGAAAAAGACTAATCTGATTATTATTATTATTTTTTTTTACAATGGTTAATGTTAACATTAATTATTTGCAAGGAATTGTTGATTTGTGTGGAACTACTTCTATTGCCCCCTGTGCTTATTGCTAAAGTAGATGTGTTGGTGCTAAGTTCTGGTCAGAATTAATTAAACACTGCCAGATTTTGCAAAGACCAAATCTCATGGTCTTTTTTTCAGTTTCTATAGGTGAGCAAATACTTTAAGAAAAAATAATTGCTTCCGAGATTGCTTAAAAAGCGTTATATGATGTTAGACTGTATCTTCTTCTTTCGGCTTCTCCCATTAGGGGTCAGCACAGCGGATCATCCGTCTCTATACACACCTGTCCGCTACACCTGCCTCTTTCAACCCAACTACCTGCATGTCTTCCCTCACCACCTCCTCCTCTCCTTCTCCTCCTTTGGCCAGCAGTAGCCCAATTTCCACCGGTACCCTGTTGGCTAACGATACCTATGGCGGTCGTTGGTAACTCGGGCCTCAACCGATCTGGTATGAAATTCTCTTTCGTGAGCCGCATATTTAATTTGGCACATGTTTTACGCTGGATGCCCTTCCTAACGCAACCCTCCCCATTAATCCGAGCTTGGGGCCGGCACTAACAGTGCACTGGCTTGTGCAACCCTAATGGCTGAGATATTATATGATGTGAGACTGTATGAAAACATTTAATTCATGTGCTAGTTCATTAACTGTTGTATTCATGCATGTAAGTAAACAGAATCATCAATATAAGATTTAAAAAGTTAAGTCTATAAAATACCTGAATTAAATGTGTTTGAAGATGTTGTTTCAGGAGAAGGATGATTGTATTTACCTGTTCACAGCATTGAGTGTAGAGTGAATAATGGCATTCAGTGTAGAATGGATAAACCTAAAAATGGCCGCCTTAAAATGTGTTCAATGTGAAATTAAATTCAGCATGCTTTAAATGTTCATGCTTGTGAAGTACCAGCTGCCAGCATGCATTGCAGCATGAATAAATTATGCAACTGATTGCTCTTATTAATTTCTTTATTTACTTTTATTTTGGTGTTGTTTGGTTTGTTGTTGAGTGTTTTATTAGACTGTTTTGGGTTGTTTAAGACTGATTTATTGATTGTCACCAATGTTGAGATTCATATGCCATGATTCAAAACTTATATCTGTTCATGTAGCACTACTGACCATTACACATTAATTGCAGTAGTATCAGTGATGTACTGGTGTTAATAAGTTATATCACACCTTCAATAAATGTTAACTACTGTAAAAAGTATACGAAATAAAGGGAAATTTATTATCACAGACACAAAGTCACTCTCATCTGACCAGTGTTTTGAGCCACAAGAACTATGCTTGAAAAACACTATTGAAAGCAATATATATATATATATATATATATAGAGAGAGAGAGAGAGAGTACAGACCAAAAGTTTGGACACACCTTCTCATTCAAAGAGTTTTCTTTATTTTCATGACTATGAAAATTGTAGATTCACACTGAAGGCATCAAAACTATGAATTAACACATGTGGAATTATATATGGAATTATATACATAACAAAAAAGTGTGAAACAACTGAAAAATGTCATATTGTAGGTTCTTCAAAGTAGCCACCTTTTGCTTTGATTACTGCTTTGCACACTCTTGGCATTCTCTTGATGAGCTTCAAGAGGTAGTCACCTGAAATGGCCTTCCAACAGCCTTGAAGGAGTTCCCCGAGAGATGCTTGGCACTTGTTGGCCCTTTTGCCTTCACTCTGTGGTCCAGCTCACCCCTAAACCATCTCGATTGGGTTCAGGTCCGGTGACTGTGGAGGCCAGGTCATCTGGCGCAGCACCCCATCACTCTCCTTCTTGGTTAAATAGCCCTTGATGCCTTCAGTGTGACTCTACAATTTTCATAGTCATGAAAATAAAGAAAACTCTTTGAATGAGAAGGTGTGTCCAAACTTTTGGTCTGTACTGTATATATATATATATATACAAACCCAATTCCAAAAAAGTTGGAATTAATCAGTTCTTTTAATTCGGTTGAATAAGTCTAAAGCTGTGGCTGTGTGTCAGCTGTAGGATTTTTCTTGCTCTTTCCTTCAGTGATGCTGCTTGTTAACAGCAGGTGTTCATCAGTGTCTGAATTTACTCATTTTATTTTAATTCACTCTGTTCAGTGGACTATCTAGTAATTAATGAAAAAAATACAGAATGTTACTGTCAGAATGTGGTTATTTTTACAGTAAATTTTACAGTGAACCACAGGCTCAACTCATACACTTCTATTTAGCAAACAATAAATCTGTCCTATGCAGGGCCATTACAGTGAAATCACACTGAAAGTTGGTGATGATTTTTAGGGAACCAAATTTTTGAGGCCCTACGAATGTTCATGCTTTCATCATATTTCCATCATACTGCTGTAGCACAGCACCTACTTTTGAATAACATTTTTGAAATGTATCAGTCAGGATTTCGGCCTCATCATAGCACAGAGACGGCGCTAGTTAAGGTGGTAAATGACCTGTTATTGGCCTCTGATCAGGGTTTTGTCTCCTTACTTGTTTTGCTTAGACACCATTGATCACACTATACTACTTGCTAGACTTGAGAACGTTGTTGGAATAAAGGGAACAGCTCTGTCTTGGCTCAGGTCTTATTTAACTGATCGCTATCAGTTTGTTGATGTAAATGGTGAGTTCTGGTGTTCCTCAAGGATCTGTCTTAGGCCCTCTGCTTTTCTCTTTATATATGCTGCCTCTTGGTGAAATTATTTATAAACATGGGATTCACTTCCATTGCTATAGTGATGATACACAGCTGTATATTTCAGCAAAGCCAGATGAGAGAGATCAGCTTAACAATGTTGAGAAGTGTGTAAAGGACATTAGACAGTGGATGCTTGATAACTTTCTTCTGCTCAACTCAGATAAGATGGAAGTACTTTTACTAGGACCACATGCGACTAGAAGTAAACTTTCCGATTACGTAGCATCTCTGGATGGTGTTTCTGTTTCAGCATGTACGGCTGTCAAAGACCTTGGCGTGATTATTAAACCTAGTCTTTCCTTTGAGGCTTATGTGAATAATATCACCAGGATCGCTTTCCTTCACCTTAGAAATATTGCTAAAATTTGAAATATGATGTCGTTACAGGATGCAGAAAAACTAGATCTATCTCTTATAAATGGAACAGCCTTCCAACCAGTGTTCGGGACTCAGACACAGTCTCAGTGTTCAAGTTGAGGTTGAAAACCTATTTATTTAGTCTATGATCAGCAGGTTTTTTTTTCTTTGGTAAAGGTTTAGATCTGGAGGGAACATGGATATAGAGTGTTTGGTGAACTGGGATATTTGTATGCTGTCGTCCCCTCACATTCACACGTTCACTCAGGTTTGTTGACAGTCGCTCTGGATAAGGGCGTCTGCCAAATGCCGCAAATGTTGACAGTGGTGTGGCGGGTCGTTTCTTATCCCAGCGAAACCTCATGTCTGTATTACCTTCTGGTTCTTCCTTTAAGTTATGCTGTTATAGAGAGTCTTGCCGGAGTTCAAACTGCATAGTGATATTAACTTTCATACAACAATAAGGACACTTAATAATCCATATCCTTTTCTTCCTATCACTCTCTCTCTCTCTCTCTCTCTCTCTCTCTCTCTCTCTCTCTCGGTCGAGTTAAACATGCTCCTGAGGCTCCAGTGACCACTGTCCCTGCCGCTCTTCCCTCCGTGGATCTTCCCACTTTATCCAGGCCTGCCTCTGGATAGTGTTCTCTTCGACTGGAGACCACTCTGTGCAGCTTGGGACGGTTTCTTATCAACGTCTTGGGTGGTTCTATGAAATTCCGGAGTAAGAACGGGCGCGTTGACGATGGATTAGACTGTAGCTAATGTCAACAGTCTCCTACACTGACTCAGGAATACAGTTTGCTTCTGATCATCATCACTGTACCCCGCAACATTGTATATCTGCTTCAAATGGACATTCGGTGCAACCCAGATGAGGATGGGTTCCCTCTTGAGTCTGGTTCCTCTCAAGGTTTCTTCCTTTCTGCCATCTCGGGGAGTTTTTCCTTGCCACAGTTGCTCATCAGGGACAAACTTACTTACAAAGAACATATTTACTTTTAATCACCACATTATCACCACATTATTATTATATGTAAAGCTGCTTTGAGACAATGTTCATTGTTAAAAGCGCTATACAAATAAAAATGAATTGAATTGAATTGAATATTTGACCTCAATGACATCCTTATACGGTTTTTCTACTAAGGCTGAGATAATGTATAATGTTCTTTATTTGTTAACAGGAACAGTGTGCCAACATTTTATTCAGAATATTGTATAATGAAATAAAAAACATCCTTAAATCATTCCTTTAACATTACATTCAAATATTTTCTTCAAAATATTAACCAAACTTCAACCGAATGTTAGCTAAAGTTCCGAGAACGTTTTGTGCTAGCTGGGTTTTTATTTATTTATTTATTTAATTTATTTACCATTTGTTATTGCACTTTCATTTTTAATGGAGTTCCTTTAATGAAAATTAGTTTGCGATTTATATTCCCCCTGTTAATTTTGAACTACATTACAAAAAAAAAAAAAACAGTCGCTGATAAAAAAAAACAACAACTTTACTTTGAGTAAATTCTAAATGAGCTACTTTTCTTTTTTACTTAGTAGATTTGTTTGCCAGTAGCTTTACTTGTACTTAACTAAACTTTCATTGGAGTAACAAACTTTTATTTGAGTAGAATATTTTATTACTCTTTCACCCCTGAGAAAATGTTATCCTATCAATTAACAGAACATTATGAGAATAAATATAAAAAACTTTAAAAGAGCATTAGGGATAACAATGCTATCACTAAATTTTAGGAGAACATTCTGGGAACAACATTAAAACTATCTGCGAAAAACATTATTAAAACATTACATTACTGCCTGCTAATGTTATCAACATTTTTAGATCAAAACATTTCCAGTTGGAAATACGAACTTAACCAGGGACAGTTCAGAGCCAAGTCTAGGGAGCAGACATACAGTCTAAACTGATTGTGTGTTAGCTGCATTTTGTCATCACTCAGGCTCCCTAGTATTAATAATGGGCCAGTTCTCTGAACTAAAAAATATGTAAAAATCTAAGAAAGTTTATTAATAATAACCTAATTAACATAATTTGGTAATAGTAAATGAAGAGTCTGTATTTTTTTATGAAGCAAGGATGGTTCAATATTTGAACAATTATGTCAAAAGCACTCATACTTATATAAAACACTAACTTATTATAAAACAAAATTATGTAAATCAACCAAATTAAAACAGAGTATGATTAAACAACCCCAGAAACAGCATTACCAGCTAAACATATTACAGTTTGACTTTGTCTCTTTCATATATTTACGAAACATTCTTTGAGACTTAACAAAGGTTTATATATAATTTTGTGTTTTGTTTGACCTCACAGTTTTGTAGATCAGTAGTTGCTTTATTTAGACTCTTGTCCCATGGCCCTTAAAATGTTTTCTCTGGCTTAAGTTAGTGTTTTTGTAAAGCTTGTTGTTTTTAACAAAAAAATGCAAGTGAACTCGAAATTAAATTGTACAAAACTGCCAGTATGCATTGCAGCATGAATAAATTATGCAGCTAAATGCTTTGAGTATTTTCTTCATTTGCTTTTATTTTGGTGTTGTTTGGTTTGTTGTGACTTTTTATTAGACTGTTTTGTGATGTTCAGGGTTTGTTTATTTATGACCAATCTTGATATTTATACACTAATTGTTGATGCCAGTGTGTGTTTATTAGCAGTAGTTCAAAACTTTTGTGTATGATGCACTGCTGATTATTACACAGTAATTATTTGCTGTAATGTTAGTGCTATAATGGTATTAGTAAGGTATATCACACTCTCTATAAATTTTAACTATTGCATTAAAGCATACAAGATTAAGAAGAATTCAACATCACAGACATATAAATAAACTCATCTAACCTAAATTTATTTTTTGTGCTAGAAAAACTATGCTTGATAAACACCACTATTGACAGCAACAATAAATATTTTATCAAATGCCAAGGTTCAAGAACACAACTACAGCAAACAGTGATCAAATACAGTACTCATACTACTATTTCTGATTTAAATTAGTGAACCAGACATTAGATAATTATTACATCACCATCAATAGTCAGTCAAAGCCACTTAATAATAATTTCTTTTGACCTTTCTTGTTGTAACAAATGTGCTTTACAAACAGTTATAACAACCAGAGAAAAACAAATATTAAAGAGTCAAGGATCAAGAGCTATACTAAAGCAATTGATCTTAGCAAAATGGTGACTGTTTCAAAAAAATGTTTTATAGATATATAACATAAATAAAGTCAAACTGTAATAAGTTTAGGTAGTGATGCTGTTTTGCAAACAGCAAACTACAGCTAACAGTGATCTCCATTATGGTGACTTCAGAAGAAAGAATTTGGTTGGACACTGCATTCTCAACAAAAGTGTGTACTTAAATACTCAATTTTAAAAGAGCACTTATGTGTTCAAACTAGAGAGTGTTGAAGTAACACTGAAGCAATGATGAAGTTAATGACGTGACTTATTAAATGAGGATTGAGCATTAGTGATGAACACCTGTGAACACGCAGAATCTCTGAAGGAAAAAGAAACAAGAGCAGAGAAACACAACTTACATCCAAAGCCATAGATAAAATCAACTGAAAATAAACCATAAAATCTCTGAAGATATCAGAAGAGGATGATTAAACAACCCCAAAAACAGCATTACCAGCTTCACTTATTATTAACCAGTGTGACTTTATTTCTGTCATATGCATACAAAAGCTCTTATTAAGATTGTAGGTGTTATACTTTCATTTGAATTCACACCATAATGGAGATCAGTGTTTGCTTTAGTTGGGCTCTCGAACCTTGGCATTCTTAAATTAGTATTTCTTTGATTAGTGTTATTAGTTGTGTTTGTCAAACACAGATTTGAAAGCAAAAAGAAATCAGAATCGTATGAGTTTGTAATGTTAAAGTTCTCATGGACTGATCTACTTCAAAGCTCCCACTAAATGTTTAATCTCAAATTTGATGTATTACTAATACAATTACATCACTGATTCTACAGCAAATAATTTTTAGGAAATGGCCCTTAGCACACCATTCACAAATAAGAAATTTGAACTAGGGCAAATAAACACACAGCGTATAAATCTCAACATTGATGACAATCAAAAATGTAGGGAAAAACAAAAATCAACTCTGAACATCACAAAACAGTCTAATAAAAATTTCAACAAGCCAAACACTACCAAAATAAAAAAAAATATTAGAAAATAGTAAGAACATTTAGCTATATTATTTAGTCAGGCTGCAATGCATGCTGGCAGTTTTGTATTACAAAAGCACCCAGCATGCATTGCAGCATGAACTTTTTTTTGTTAATGGTCACCATTGTTGAGTTTCATGTGCTGATTCTTGAATCTAAATGGTGCTGCAACTCACTGCATAAAATGTTTCAAAAATCCTTCATAATAATTTGTGAACTTATTTTGGTGAATTATTAGTATTATGAACAATTGCATATCAATTAACAGAACATTCTGGGAATAAAAATGAAAAACTTTAAAAGAGCATTAGGGATAACAATATCACTACATATTTTTAGAATGTTTTTTAAGAATGTTATCTTGCCTTTCAGGAGAACATTTTTGGAACATAAATAAAACACTACATTATGGCCTGCTGATGTTATCATACCATTTTCAGAACAAAACATTTCCAGTTTGACAGATGAAACAAGCAGTAGGACTATATCTGTAGCTGATGAGATTAATCAGTGTGCTGTTTCAGTCCGGCGATGCCAATAAAAAGTAGAAAGACAACAACCTTCGGATGGTGACTAAGCATGGGAGGAGGCAGACAGGCCAGTTCAGCACAGATTCTTCTCCTACAAAGTCATGGTGTTGTAATAAATATAGTATACAAATATGCAAGACTTTCCCTGGAAAAAATGGATGGAAGCATGTGTTTCTCTTAAACATGTAAATACCTTTTAGCATTGATGGTGCCTATTCAGAAGCTGCCAATGGAATGAACGATCAGAGATGCCAGGTTTTAAAATGTGCACTGATAACAAGCCAAATAGACTCTTTCCTCTTTAGTCTGGAGGAAGTAGCATCTGTGGTTTCCAAAAAGAATTTCAAATATAGATTCGCATGACCACAGAACATATTTCAACTTTGCCTTGTCTATTTTAAATGAGCTTTGGCTTAGAGAACATGCCAGGGTTTTTGTATCATCATGTCCACATACTGTATTACTTTTTTGCATGATAAACATTTAAACTGAATTTGTGGATTGCACAGTGAACTGTGTTCACAGACAACAATTTCTGAAGGTGTTACTTAGCCCATGCAGTCATTTTCTTTATAGAATCATGCCTGATTTAGGCATCCAATATTTGATTTTCAGCCTTATCACTTCTCAACAGTTTCCACCAGATTCTTGGAACATTTAGATGATATTATCTAAAGTAGTTTATGAGATATTTAATTTACATTTTTCAGAAATTGTTCAACAATTTGTTGACAGTTTTTCACAAAATGGTGAACCTCTGCCCATCTTTACTTCGGGAAGAATCTGCCTATCTTTTAATACTCTTTTTTTATTCTCTGTCATGTTACTGACCTTTTACGAATAAACCTAATTAGTTGCTAGTTCCTATTTTGCTTAGTTTTTCCAGCTATTTTTTTTACCTTATTAAATGATCTAAAATAAACATTTTTTTCTTGAAATGGTACATTTCTCCAGTTTAAACATTTAATAAGATTTCTATGTTCTGTTGAGAATTAAATGTTGGTTTATGAGATGTGCAAGTCATTGCATTTTGTTTTTAATTACATTTTTCTCAGCATCCCAACCTTTTTGGAATTGTGCTTGTGCTCTAACTTGTCGAAAAAATTAAAAATAAATGTAACATGAAATGGTTTAAATGTACAGAAAAATATATCATGAATTATTTACTGTATATTACTATTTTTTATTAATCTCCAGCAATTTATGGTTTGTTTATTTCCCATCCTTATTTTTTTACTATATTTATTCATTCACTGCCTTCTGTGTTCCCAATCATTAATTGGAATATCCTATTCCTGAGATATTTAAATGCTTTACCTGCACTGTGGTGAAGGAATGTAAATAGTTGTCAGGGATCCACCTGCCACGCCCCCTTTGGTGGCCCTCTATGCCTCCGCTCTCCTTAGAGCTCCAGGTTTAACCACGCACACCTGGAGCTCATTATCAATCATGCCTCCACTCTCTCTGGAGCTCCAGGCCTAATCATGCACACCTGAAGCTCCTCATCACTCCACCCCGCTTCTATATAAGCTCTTCATTCACTCCCACTCCCCGTTCGTTATTGAATGTGTTAGATGCTACGTACTGCTGCATGGTATTACAGTTGCATGCAGTACTCTACGGGTTCCGTTCCGTTCCGTTCGGACTCTACCATCCGGTACCGGCTGTGTTTCCCCTCCCCGTGCATTTCGGATCAGCTACGCTTCTCCCCATGCGCACCTCGAACTCTCTTAAGGACTTGTGTGAATGCGTGTGTGTTTGTGCGCGTGCGTGTGTGCTTGGGTGCTTGTGTTTATCTCTCTCCCTCACTCTGGTCAATAAAACCCGAGCAAGCTGTACTCCGGCTTCCGCCTACCGTTTCTCTCGCACCCTGACAATAGTAATAGCAATATATCGCACTGGGATATTTAGGTTTAATTTTCCACTTGCAACAATAAAGCTGATCTTAGCTTACTGACATGGACTGGCAAAGAGAAGCAATGCAAGCAATATGGCAGGTTGCTATAGAAACATGTTACCTTGTTGGATACCAAGGTATGTACTGATGTGATGTGGATTAGTAGTCAATGTAAAACATTAACATAAAGTTAATGTATATGCAACTTAGCCTTAAGACAGACATCAGCCACTGGTGCTGCCCTAGGGCAATTGGCTTATGGCCAGTTTACAGTACATGTCTGTCTGTATTTGCATATCGCCTTTACATTACAGTAAGTGGGTTATATTGGTTAGCACAGAGCTAAGATGCACATCCAAAAAATCTAAACCTTCTTTCATGTTTTTCTTTGCCTTTGCCATTTGTTTCACAATATATATTGTTGATTTGAGTGTATTCTTTTTTTTTTTCAATAAGGCATTAAAAAAACCAGACATTTGGTAAGCCAAAATCTGTGATCCATGACAAGCAACTGAATAAAAGCCATTGTAACCATTTTTTATTATTATTAATAAGTTAATTTAAATCTTTAAATGTTAAACACACAATGCTTTTTTTTTGCTCATATGCTATGTGTTCTCGGTGAGTTTTTAGCGCTGTTCACCGGATCACAGTTCCTGTATTAAGTGTGGGAGAGCAGTGTTAATTCTGATGTCCAGTTATAACAATAATCCAAATGGACTGAAATTTCATATTGTAATAACTGTTCTCCTTATCTTTTACGTCATATATTTATGAATTCACTAAGCATGTTTAATTATAATAATTTATTTAATCTTCCTAATAATCGTTTAATTATAATCTTTCTGTCTTGTAACAGCTTTCTGAGTTTTTTAAATAATTTTAGTATAATGTAATATATTCAATAATTCTGCTCCAAAATCTACATATCACATATACTTTTAAAAAACTTATTTTGTACGCCAGAATCTTTGAACATAGGGACTTGCCATACCAAAGTAAGGCCACTACATTTAAATATTTACTGTAAAATCTTGTCTATCTCATAAACCCTACATTTATTTTTTTTTTTATTAACACATTTAATGTATATTATTATGCTTTATTTTACATGTTTTATATATGTATGTTATATCAAACTAAAACTAGAGGTTCAAACCTTTCACCATTTGAAAACCCTTTTGGCACATCATGAAACTAAAAACATATTAATAAGGTGACCCAGGACTGATGACTTCAGCAAATTGTCTTCTTAGTTTCCAGAAGTATAGGGACTGTTGTAAAATGAACAGGGGATGCTACACAAAGGTAAACATTGCCCTGTTCCAACTTGTAAAAAACATGTTGCAGCCTTCAAACTGAAAAATTACCCTATTTTGTCCAGTACATTTCATTAATTTCAACATTTGATATATTTTGTGATTTATTGTTCGAGATATTCACTATTCTGTATAAAATATGGATTTGAGATTTTCAAAACATTGCATTTTGTTTTTATTTACAAATTACACAGCGTCCACAACTTTTTTTTTTAATTGTTGTTGTAGATTTAATTAGCCTGAAAATGTTTATCCATGTCTATTTTTAAACATGTGAATAGGCTTAACATTGTTGATGGTGAAAATTAGCCATTTTATCCAGCTTAAACGTTCTCATTATGTGATCACCCATTTAAGAATGTGGGTCTTATGTTTAGTTTAATGGCGTGCTTTTACCTCCAAATGACCAAACAACCCCTGTTGACTAGAAATATGGTTTGAACCGATGAAGGTCAGACAAGGGAGACTCTAAACTCTGTGAATTAACATTTTAAATTTAACATGTACGTATGTTGCATAGAATTGTCAGAGTATTTAAAAAAATGGGAAAAAATGAAATCTTTGCTCCTACAGTACTGTCACCCCATTGATCTCTAAACAACTTAATGAATCATAAAAATAATAATTAAAAAAATCAGACTTCTAGCTGTCATTATAGAAATTTCCTTCTATTTTTGTCATATACAATCTCAGAGTTCATAATTTATTTGTCATAAAACACAAGTTGTAGTAAACATTTCAACTTAAACACAGCCCATTTAAGCTTTCCTTTTATCTATTCAAATCTGCTTCTGCAATAAGATGTGTACCATACAATTCCATTAAAAACAGAAGCAAGAAAGAGAGAGAAAGAGAGTATTTTTTGAGTGATAGTTAAAGAAAGTGGAGAGAAGCGTAGCTATTGGGAAGTTCATAGCTACAAATATAAGACTTAGTGGTGGAGAATGCAGGATTCAGAGACACGTTTAGAGCAACACAAAGCTAATTTACATTGACATAAATGCTAGGAACCAGTAGAATAGGAAATAAAATGTTAAACATTTCTGTACCAACACTAGCTTGGCATAAAGACAATAATAATTTATTATTATGGAGTTGGTCCATCTTTTGTGACCAATACAGCATCAATGCAGCTTAAAAACGACAGCTACAAGTCCTGTAAAGTGGCCACCAGAGGGGGCCATGGAACACTTTCCTGACGCGCTCCTCAAAAACATAAATTTTATATTACAATTTTATACCGTTATGTTGCCATTATATTGAGATAACTTTACCAATGTTGGGCGTACCTGTTTATTTAACAGCATTTGGAGGGAGAAAGAAACTATGGGTATAGTATAACCTATTTGAACCTTTAGATATAATGGGAAAATATTTTTCCGCAATTAAAAAAAAAGGTTTTACAGCAGTGTTTAGAAATGTTTACATCTACTGTACTGAATTTGTTTGTGTGTGTGTGTGTGTGTGTGTGTGTGTGTGTGTATATATATATATATATATATATATATATATATATATATATATATATATATATATATATATGCTATTGTAATATTTAACCTTTTTAAAGACTCAATATATTTGCTGAAGAAAGTAATCCTGTTGCCTGGTTACTCTTGATATGGGTGATTGGTCTCTCTGGTAACACACTCATTATCGCTGTCAGTGGTATGTCAAGCAAAAGCCAAAAAAGAAAATGTGAATGAAGTGTCAATGTACATGAGCCAGATAAGGTGGATTACCTCACTCCTCTTGTGAAATTAAGCCCAGTAAATGCTAACAGTTCAGTACATTTAGAACAATATGAGAGATGGAGTGGAGATGACGGTACTCAGTCAATGAGAAAAAACATTTTGTCAATCAAGGAAAATAATCCTTGAACTTAACTGGACAGGAGTTTTGGCAAAAGAAGTATGAGATGTTCAGAATTATAATGCATAAACCTTCACATAAACAAAATTACTGCACCATTGCTGCGTTTTGAAGCTTGTTTGGAAAACAAACTGCAAGATATTATGGATCTAGGATTAGCACTGTTCTGAAGATATTAGTGTACTAAACAAACAAATGCGTATGTAATTAATATGGTAACTCTCACACATCCAGTCTAAATCAATTGTTCTTTCCTATTCTTATGAATTCTTATGAACTTTGCACTTGTGGATATTTTTGGTTAGAACCTGAAGTTAATAGAAACTGAGAGAAATGATTGTAGCTTGTCTTAGTTTTCACAGCACGTGTTTATTTTTCTTTCATTCAAAAGCACATCACATAGTTGTCCGTTCTGCTGGTCAATACATTTTATAACAATATGGGGTTTTTATGAAAAAATATCACTATAAAACAATAATGTTTATACAAAAAAACATTTTCTTACAGCTTATAAACCTGTTGAGAATAGTTCAGAAGGATTTCCCAAAAACTTTCCCACTTATTTGATATTTAGTGAATAAGTCGAAAGAGACATGGTTTCCAGTTATGTGCTTTAATTTTTCCCAGAGCTTCAAGGTTGTTGTTAGCTATTAAAGGAAACTTAGCTATTAAAGAACAAAGTTGTATTTTGTCATCATTTTATTCTTAATTTGCTCATTCTCCTTTTTTTTTTACTAGCTGTGTTCATCCTATTCTGGGTCATAATGTTGTGGCAATACTGTGTTGCACCATATAATTAGATATAATTCATTTAGCTCAATCGCATTCTGATGACAATTACAGAATTTTTAAATGAAAGCTCTAGAGTTAACTTTGGACCAAATAAATGGAGGATGAAAAAGAATCTTCCTGTGTTCTCATATTTATACCCTGATATATATATTTTTTATTTCCTCTCCCTGACAAGTTCCCCTTATTTCTTACTTTTTAACAGGATCTTCTCTCCCCACCTACATTTTTCCTTTCCAATTATTTTCTGACACCTGATTTGGGCTTTCCATCCCTCTGTGACTATTCTCCAACTTCTGCCATTCTTTCTCCCACTAATAAAGATTCTCCTGAGTCTCCACCTCATGTGCATTCTTCTACCTCTTCTCCTCCTGTGTCTGTCCTTGATTACTCTTCCATGCCTTTTTCAGTCCCTGTTGTTATCGACTAATTTTTTTAACCCAATAAACGTACTTAGTCTGCCTCAAACAAGGTTGTTTACTTTCATTGACACACTCACGGCATCAGTCAAGCCCAATTCTACTTATGTTATTATCTGACTGTCAGTTTACTTTCTACTTGGAGAAAATAAGTTAAATGAGTTTGATTAAAATATAGGCTAAATAGGTTTGATGTATCTATTGATGTTAAACTTATGGTATCTAATAAGTTCTATACTAGTTATAAGCTAAATATTTGGATTAAACACACTCTAAATAATTTTGTTTAAAAGACAAGCAAAATAAGTTGTATTTGAATCCAACAGGTGACCCCCAAAAGTAAAATTGTGAAGGATAATACATTAACCTGATCAAATGTATAAAATTTGACACATTCTTTGCCTGTGGGTGACAACCCTAGACACCTGTTTATTAAAAGTTTGTAGGAATATGTTTTGATTATTTTTGTTTCATTTAACCCACATTCATTATAGCAGTTGCACAAAATCAAGCATATAACCATGCCATCTCTATAAAAAAAAAAAAAAAACAGATGGCAATAGAGTTGTTTGTACTGAGGTCTGTGAATTTCAGTGTAACACTGTCAGCTGCCCTGCTTATAAGTATTGTTAGTGTGATGTATAAATGATTAAGAACAGCAGCTCAGACACAAAGTGGTAGACGAAACAAGCATTTGCACAACTCGTGATAAATGTAAGCTGTCCAATAAAAAATTTCATCATAGGCTCAGGTGAGAGATTTTGTACACAAAACACTGCCTTGGTTTTCAGTTTTGCAATTGATTAATGCATGTGACTCATTTGTGGAGCAACCACTATCTTTAAAAGGCAAATATCTGGCTTTTCTCTGGTTTTTATTTTTATGGCTGAAAAGACTGACTGGAAATTCATAGCTCAAATTTCATACTTCAGTGCACTATGTGCAGTGAACGCATAACTACCGTAATGATGTGTCGATTTAATGCAGATATTAACCACCAATTCATGCATTAATTAATCATTAATCATATTTTAAGATTGTCCCGATGAATATGAATGATAATTAGTTCAATATTTAAATGGTCCGTTACCAAAATATTGATATATGTACACTAGGTAAAGTTGCTCTGGGTATGTGTTGTAACAATAATCCCCATAATAAATATACATTATGTATACTGTATATTTTGAATATAGAGTATGTGAAATACAATTCAGTATGTTCAAATGAATTACAATTTCATTTAAATGAAGTGAACATCTTAAACTGGCCACTTTATTATCCTGTATAATGACTGCCTTAAGTGTATTCTTTTTATTTTATGAAAATAGACACATCTGTTTGTATAGTAACGTTTTAGGTATGGAAAATGATTGGAATTGTTTTACCATTACGCAAATGGTAATCAGACGAGGTGATGCTGCAGGACACCAGCACAGTGGCACAGTGGCTCTGGATGAACAGAAAATTCAGGTGCTCAGATTTAGCTGCTGGATGTTGAAGGGAGTGGTTCCCCAACCTCTATATTCTGGAGATACTGTACGATAACCCTACCGATCATGCTATACTGATAAAGTGTACCTCTACAGCGATTACCGAGCGATTTGGAATCCAGCCAGTCATTCATAACACCCCACCATCCTGAGACAGAAACCATGTTTAGCTTCAACCTCACAACGCGGGCCACATATTACAAAGGCAAATCCGTGCAAATCCGCTTACAGACGGTCGGTGTGCTGTTAAGTAGAACCGCGTGATGCTGATCGCCGCGGCGTGGGAAAAAAAACAGGTTGAAATCAGCACCGTGAGAGCAGCGGAAGTTCATCGAGCCAGATACACGTCCGGGAGACAGGGGTTTTTCTATCTGCAGAGGTGTTCAGCATCCGGTGTCCTTTCATTCTGCGTAAGTTATTTCAGATGCTTCTGAGAAATCGGACACTAAAGGATGGTGAGGCGCTTGAGTTGTTTGGGAACAAAAGTTTAGGATGCAGATGCTCTGTGATGTGAACCTGGATTGTGCGAGAAAGAATTTCAGGACGTGGCACTGTCAGGACACGAAACCCGAACCGGACCGCGTGCTCCCACAAATGCGGAACCGGCGGTAGTGGTTCTTTTCATTCCCAGAATATGAACAGGTGTCAGAATAACCTTTATTCGTGTATATTCCTGAAATATTAACACGGATTGTGCGGTGTTGTTGTGTTAGATGCATGTTTGCACTGCAGTAATTTGCAGAAGAAAAAAAGCATCACGTAGCCGTATGTTTCCCAGTTCACCCAGGCAGGTGCGGTTACACTGCAGCACACTGTATAGGAAATGCCATGTGTTCATATCGCTTTCTTCATATTCTACTGGTCAAATAAACATAATCATTTACACTTAAAAACATGGTTGTGGTTAACCGGGTCAGGCCAGGTTGAATCCTTCCTGCGTATTATTTTGGTTTCTATAGTTACGGGGTCTGATAATAATGTTTGACAATAATGTATTTAAAATAAAAAAGATGTATGAGCTGACTGTTATTATAAAAAGGCATCACTGTGTGCCATACACCGCAGAAGACACGTCTCAGTTCATTTATATAAAGCTAGGCGTGTCATGAGGTGAATCTATTAAAGTAAGGGCAGCTCTGAGGGGGGTGACTTTTATATGTTGAATTCTTGAAATATACAACAGTTAATTTTTATATATATTCACCGATTTCTTTCTTTTTTTTTTTTTTACAAACTCTGCCTTTCAGCTTCTTCCTTGGAATGTATCTTCTCTATTTTTAAGTCCTGGCCAGAATAAGGCAAATTTGAATGAATACATTTACTCACCATATGAGAGTGTGTGTGTGTGTGTGTGTGTGTGTGTGTGTGTGTGTGTGTGTGTGTGTGTGTGTTGCTGCAGCTTCATTCATTGTTGCTGCATTTGCACATCAGATAATTCTTAAGTCTTTTCAAACTTCCTTGTCTGAAGATTCTGTGATATGCATCAAATAGCCTTCAATTAAAACAGCATAATAGTAGAATTATATAACTGTTAATCTCTGGAAGAGCAGGTATTGCTGTTATAACATGTCAGTATACAACAAATAATCTCTATGATATTCTTGGTTGGTTGTATAATTTAATGCAGTTTATACACTTGACTGTAAAAGTGGAATCAGGATGCAGGTTACTTTTGCATGGTTGACATTTCCCTTTGAGAAGAGCTGATCTGAAAAGCCAGCTCATATATAAAGCTAGTTTGATCCTCTCATTCTCAGACTCTCTTAGTAAAAATGGTCACAATCAGCCCTCACTATGAATACATTAACCTTGAGCTGAAAGCACACCATGATTTTATTAAGCTCTTTTTCATCTGACATGTTTGCTTAGGTGTTATTTAGGTAAAATTTTTCTATTTTTTAACTAAAAAGAATGTTGATGTTAATTATGGGAGTTAATTTGAAGCTGTACATTGATGACACACAAACCCGTGTTTTAAATGCTAGGTGTGTGTGTGTGTGTGTGTGTGTGTGTGTGTGTGTGTGTGTGTGTGTGTGTGTGTGAGAGGGTGCGTGCATTGGCTTAAAAAAATGGTGTAAACAGGTTTACCATAACATGATTGGTGGAGCTAAAGTGCACAGCTGACTGAGTCATCACTTGAAGCTTACCGTTCGGTCTGCCTCTTTCTCTTCCTCACTTCCCACCCCCATTCACTATCAAATCTCTCATATTTCCAGTGAGCAGCCCCCACCCTCCCTAAACACATGCACACACTCTAATTCCCCATCATTCTCCACCCCCATCTTTTCGCCATTCTGTATTTCATCCCAGAATCTAAATGAAAACTCGCCCCGCCTTTCTACACTTCTACTTTCCTATAAAAAGCATTTTGACTAATAACTTCCCTAGGGCTTCTTCATTTTAATAGTGCTTATAAAGTCCCATTCCAAAAGTATTGGGGCAGCAAAGCCATATTCTTTTACTTGTGATTTTTTTTTACTGAAGATAGGGTTTGGGATCAAAGGATGCACAGGAGATTTTAATATTTAATATTTATAATATTTAAGGCCTGTGGTCTGCTGCAAATGTGATCCACTATGACTCTTTAATTATACTGTTACCTGCTGAGCCAGCTACAGTAGCTAGATCTACATACCAAAGGGGTTGGGTTTGGTTTCCCCTCTGTTTACCCCTAATATAAGGATTTTTCTGCCTCGTTTTGTTTCCACGTTTAAATAACCTTCTACTGATATCAGTTCCTATGGCTAAACAATATGGACTAGGTCAAGAGTATTTTGCTACATTGTACATTGATTGCACACTGTTCTCTACTGAGCTCTAACCGAGGTGGTGTTTATTTTGTACATACTCTGTGTTGGGTTTAGGCTGACACATACACTGCATTCTAAACAAATTGCTAGTTGTAAAAGCCCACATCCAGCAATGAACGATAAGCATAATAATAAGCCCAGAAAGACATGAGTCATTTTCTAGACATATGGGCAGCCTGGTTAAGTCTAGATATAGAATTCAACAGCAGTGACTGGTTGCATCTTTTTTTGTTGTTGTTTGAGGCATTGCAAAGGTGTTAAATTCTACCTCTGAGAGGTTTTCCATGACTGATATTGGGTGGAGGGTTGAGTAGCGTCTGAAAATATGCCTGAATCAGCATATTTCAGCTTTAATGTATTGTTGAAATTGGATTTAGCTTCTGTAGCCATGACAGCCATCCTCAGCATGGCAGTACCCTGAGTTAGCATACAGTGACAAGCTTTGCCCCTGGCTTTGGTGCAAACATTCTAATATGCAGACGTCACACCTTTTCAAAATACCTGAGTGACACAACTTTCATGGCAGTGTAGAACCAGTGGTGGTTCTATACAAACTTGGTTAAAAAACAATAAGAAATGTAGTTAGCAAACATTGCCAGATATCTTGTAAATAAAAATAGAGAAATATGCTTTTTGTTTTGGGTATAAAATGTTTGCTATGAGGCCCTTGCTATGAAATATCTGGTACAGTAGTTGTTATTAACCTGAGGACCATTAAACTTTATACCTCCCATTAAGCCCCATGAGGTGGGTCAAAAACAGCCACCTCCAATACAGGACCCCACTGAGGCTGCCCATGAAATACAGGGCCTATTTGAGTAACACGAAAATAAAGTCAAATTAGATTTTAGGCTGCAAATATTAATCTGGTAATTTTTTTTTCGTGTAAATTATGCAGCATTACCTTTTTTATATTAAAATATGCACCCCTAAGGAAATGGCTATGTCAGCACAAAAATAAATCTTGAGGGCATTCAGCTGAGTTAGCAGATCATTTCTAACCTTGATTGTGTGTTTTGTGATGAGCTCAGTGAAGTCGCACACCATTCTAATGCAGCAATTCTGAGGCAGGCAAAGTACTGTATACCTTATACACCTGGATGGTAGTATAAGGCTATATAACCTGAAAGATGTTTTAATATAAGCTGAATGCACAATGTTTTGCAGATTATAAATTGTTGACATTTCTGTTGATGGTAATTTACTTAAATTTGAAGAAATATAAAGGTAGGAAATGTGTGCAGGCATGTGGCCTTGAAACAATAGTTAGCTAATGAGCTACTTGCATCCAGGGCTATGATTCAAGTAGTTTATGATGGAAGCAGACAATGATGCATTTCACTTTTGTGTCAAGTGTTTGTATTTTGTCAGGTTACGCTTGAGAACTGGTTGTCTATCATAAGGCCATCAAAATCATTGTTTGCCCTGTCTGAGACAGATGTTTTTAAACACATCTGATGAAATATAATGGGCTTTGCTGTGTCTCTTTCTGCACATTGTCTGCACAATTTGCAGTCTTAAGCTTCCAATGCTTCCAAGCTCATTTTGAATGAGTCTTAAATGTGACTCAGCGAGTAGTCTCAAACAGTGATTCGTTCATTTTGTAATGAAAGTGCATGAGCAAAGCATCGCAAAATCACCACAGGCAATGTACAGAAAACAGAATTGAGTGGTTTACCTTTCGACACTTCTAGTTTGAGTTGTTCGACATGACTTCCATATATGCTATCCAGTGCATTACACAGGAAACAGAATTGAGTGGTTCATCTCATTAGTCCTCTGGTCCGAGTTGTTTGTCCTTTTGTCATGTGACTACCATATACGATATAAATGGTGGTTAAAGGAACGAAATAAACTAAATGACTCAATAAAAGATTTGTTCATTTTCATGGGCGAGATTCAAAGAACCAAGTCCCTAAAATTAACCTTCTGATTGCCACTCAAAATGGACATGGTAATAAGGTTTTAAAAGTGTCTGCAAAATGTCTCTGAGGTCCTCTAGTGGTTCAGTACGGTACAATTTTAACCCCACATTACTCACATATTCTATATTAATGCATAAATGCTAAGAAATAAACATAATTTGACTAATTCTCGAGAATAGTGTTCTGTAATTTGTTCAAGTTTACTTAACATTGATATTGTCCCAATGTTTTCTCTACAATAAATCAGTTTTATTGAGGTTATTTGGTAAAAAAAGAAATGGAGTATCTATCTATTGCTCATTTTGCTTAGTAAGAATTAAATACAAGCTTGGTAAAAGTAAGAATATCTTCATTTGGTAGCTTGATGTTCCTGTGACTACAGTTGCAAAACTTATTTAGTTTAAGGTACATTTGATTGTTGCTTACCTGGATTTTGCCACAAAAAGAAAATTCAACACCCCAAATTCAACAGAAGAATAGTTGAATTTGTAGACATAAGCCTGAGATCTAGCCAAAGTACAAAGATGTACTGTGATAAATGGAGAAGGCATCTGCCTTGAATCTATTCAGGGTACAAATACATCTCAAAGCTATCAGAGCATTCTTAAGTGAAATGTCCTGCCCATGTCAGAAAGTTCTGTCTCAGTGGCAGGTAATAGGTCCTCCAATCAGATAACGATATATCCACACAACTAAAAGCACCCAAGGATGGTTTATTATACACTTGTACCTCACATTTCATCACACTCTCTGTAATACCTTTGCACTGCTCGATTGGTCTCACCATCTTACAGGGGATAAAAAGGCATGCATCAAGACTCTTCCCTGTTTAGTCTACCTAGGACTGTTGGTGTTTATAGTCTGGGATATAGTGTACCAGCATCAGGATTTATGTATGCTGGATAAGGGTATCATCAAATCATTATATTCTAAAAATTTACCGTAATTTCCAAACTATTAAGCGCACCCAAAAAAATAAAAATAAATCACCATCGGTGAAGCTTTTCTCCTGATGCCGTGCAGCTCAGAACACAGGTGAAGTGTGTTTTTTCATGCCCGGTTGATTTCAGCGTGACGAATAATTCGCATTTCCTGTTGACAATCCGAGTGAGCAGCAGGTCAAACGTCAGAGAAACCTCATCCATATTTATGATGTGGTGCAGCCCGATTCAGTGGGAGCGCATCTGATTTAATATAAAGAATTTAATTGGTTCACCTGAACCCGTTCGGCAATTTCATTGGTCTAATGTTATGGGGCTCAGTGTTTTGGCTTGAAGCTTGTGAAACCGGGAAAAACCAACGGCTTAAACTTCATTGTTTAAGCTGCGGGGTTCAAAGCGTGGGAAAAAAGTAGCGGCTTATAGACCGGAAAATACGGTATGTAGAGCTGCAAAAACTAATCGCTAAAATCGATAATAATTGCTAATAAAATTCATTGTCAGCGAATGCCGATATCGATTAGTTGGGCTGCTCATAATTCAGTTTAGCGTGACGGTAAGATAACACATCTGCATGCGAAAAAGGCGGACAGTACGGGGTCAACCGGCAGCAGGAAAACGTGTGCGTCCCAAGTCATCCAAGGCATGGGAACATTTTATATTAAACGCAACAAAGAAGAATGTACCTGCAAGTTATGCAAAGCGGAGCTTGTGTGGTATGGAAGTACCACAGTGATGCACGAGCACGT
This sequence comes from Silurus meridionalis, assembly GCF_014805685.1. Classification (NCBI taxonomy): domain Eukaryota; kingdom Metazoa; phylum Chordata; class Actinopteri; order Siluriformes; family Siluridae; genus Silurus; species Silurus meridionalis. The sequence goes on along the minus strand of NC_060904.1, from coordinate 9,118,270 downwards.
GATAAGAAAAAACACACTGGTGTCACGGAGGAAGCTGAAACATCAGCAGGTAAGCAGAAACTGTTTATTCCTCATCATGTGAAAATGGTATACTTTAATTAAGTGATATTATGTAAACCGTGTTTGCTAACTTTGGGAAACTTGCAATGGATCTGTTCTGTCAGGACGAACAAACACTAAATCTAAAAGCAGCAAATAACAGCATCGGTGGTTGTGGTTTTCAACGAATATTAATGCATTTGTACACCAATGCATATTTTTTCTTTGTTTTAATCAAGCCTGTTAGCTTTCAGCGTTTTTCCGTTTCGTTCTCTTTTTATAGCATTTGTCTACTACAATATTTAACTTTTCAATTGTGTTTTCAATTGTGATTTACTGTAGCTTTAATATGTTTAAATGTTTGTTTTTAATGTTTGTATATTTAATTTATGCATATATAATTTAATTATTATACAAAATAAAATTAATTATATATTCTAGATGCTTATATCTTCACATCTGAACAAAATATCTGTGTATTTAAAAAAAAAAAATTGTCAAAACAATGGATTTTTTTTAAAGCACGGTTAACTTCTGCAAAATACAATACAAATGATGATTTACACATATTGCTTGCATACTCAAATGCTTTTTTTTTCAAATGTTTTTTTTTTACAGAAAGATACAACCCAGCATGAGTGAATTTGTTCAAAGGAGAAATCCACCATGCACTTCTCAACAAGCAGCTACTATAAGCTTTAAAATGTCTAAATTAAAGAAAGTTAATCGTAATATGTGGCTTTCGCATTTTTTTGAATACACTTTTATACATAAATAGTGAATTAGGGTTTTATATAGTTATAATAAGCAAAAAATCTAAAAAAAAAATTTTTTGTATCAGATTAATTGATTAATAATCAATCGTTAGGTGCAGCTCTAAATGTATTTTTTTTTATATTACGTTGAGTAAAAAATTTAAAACAAAGTTTGAACATCGAATGTACAATAATGGATGTCAATTACTTTTGTTTACTTACAGTTTCAAGTTGTTTTAGAATAAAAAAGATTTCATGAAAGGGTACCAACAAATACATTTTCCACATTTGTCAAAATGCATGCACAGGTGAAAAGTGAAGGCACAGGCAGCGAATAGACTAAAATTATATATTTATATATATATATATATATATATATATATATATATATATATATATATATATATATATATATATATATATAGAGTATATTAGAGCTGTCAAATTAACTTGTTACGCAAATTAATTTTAACGGCACAAATTATATTAACACGATTAATGTAGCACACATTTCTGTTTGACCATTTTTATTAAATTAAAATAAAGTAATATAAAAAAAAGGCACAATCAAAACCTTTTAACGCAAGACATTTATTCACAGTGACCTTTCTTCACACAGATATATCTTCTTCTTCTTTCACCTTCTCTCATTAGGGGTCGCCACAGCGGATCATCCGTCTCCATACACCCCTGTTCTCTACATCTGCCTCTTTTAAACCAACTACCTGCATGTCTTCCCTCACCACATCCATAAACATCCTCTTTGGCCTTTCTTTTTTCCTCTTTCCAGGCGGCTCCATCCTCAGCATTCTCCTACCGATATACCCCATGTCCATCCTCTGCACATGTCCAGACCATCTTAATCTCGCCTCTCTCACCTTGTCTCCAAAACGTTCTACATGCGCTGTCCCTCTAATAAAATGATTTCTAATCCTGTCCATCCTTGTCACTTTCAACGAAAACCTCAACATCTTCAGCTCTACTACCTCCAGCTCTACCTCCTGTCTATTAGTCAATGCCATTGTCTCTAAACCATACAACATAGCAGGTCTCACCACAGGCTTATAAACTTTCCCTTTCACTCTTGCAGAAACCCTTCTATAACACATCACTCCTGCCACTCTTCTACACCCACTCCACCTGCCTGCACTTTTTTCTTCACTTTTCTAACACATTCTTCATTACTTTGCACCGTTGACCCCAGGTACCTGAACTCCTTCTCCACCTATTTTTCCTGCAACCGCACCACTCTACTGCCCTCACTCTCATTCACACACAGGTACTCTGCCTTACTCCTACCGACTTTTTATTCCCCTTCTTTCCAGCATGTACCGCCACCTCCAGGCTTTTCCCAACCTGCTCCCTACTCTCACCACAAATAACAATATCATCCACAAACATCCTCAACTCTTGTCTGACCTCGTCCGTCAATCTGTCCATCACCACTGCAAACAGGAAAGGGCTCAGAGCCGATCCTTGATGCAGTCCAACCTCCACCTTGAACCAGTCTGTTGTTTCCTACTGCACACTTTACTGCTGTCACACTGTCCTCATACATGTCCTGCACCACCCTCACGTACTTCTCTGACACACCTGACTTCCTTATACAACACCACAACTCCTCTTTTGGCACACTGTCGCTTTCTCTAAATCCACAAACACACAATGCAAATCGTTCTGACCTTCTCTATACTTCACCATCAACATTCCCAAAGCAAATAATGAGTCTGTGGTGCTCTTCTTTGGTATGAAACCATAATGTTGCTCACCTCTTCTCTCAACCTGGCTTCCACTACTCTTTCCCATAACTTCATGGTGTGACTGATCAACTCAATTCCCCTGTAGTTACTGCAGGTCTGCACATCTCCTTTATTCAAAAAGCTCAGTACCAGCACACTCCTTCTTCATTCCTCAGGCATCTAACTTCCAAAATCTTGTTGAGCATGTTGAAAAACTCCTTTGCCATCTCTCCTAAACATCTCCATGCTTCTACCAGTATGTCATCTGATCCAAACGACTCTCCACCCTTATTCTCTTAATCACTGCTCTCACTTCCTCCTTACTAATCCTATCCACTTCCTGCTTCTCCATCTCCACATCACACATTTTCCTCATTCATAAGCTGCTCAAAATACTCCCACCATCTTCTCTACACATTCTCCTCACTAGTCAACACATTTCCAACTCCATCCTTTATTGCTCTTACTTGCAGCACATCCTTCCCAGCTCGGTCCCTCTGCCTGGCCAATCAGTATACATCGTTTTCTTCTTCCTTTGTGTCTAACTTATTATACAGCTCCTTATAAGCCTTTACCTGCTGCTGCATTTTTTTGTACTCCTGCCTACTTTTCTCATCACTCTGTGGATCCCAATTCTGTTTTGCCAACCTCTTTCTCCTTATGTTCTCCTGCACTTCCTCATTCCACCACCACGTCTTTTTGTCTTCCTTTTTATTTCCGAGCCCCTGTCTGACCTCTTTCCTGAAACTCATACTACAGTCTTACTCCTTTAGTTTCCACCATCTTATTTTTCTTTCAGGCCTTACTCTCCTCCTCTTCTTCTTCACCTCCAAAACCATCCTACAGACCACCATTCGATGCTGTCTAGCTACACTGTCCCACTGCTCCTCCTTCTTAAAATAAGTGTTCACCACTGCCATTTCCATCCTCTTAGCAAAATCTAACACCATCTGCCCTTCCACATTCCTCTCTTTAAGGCCATACCTACCCATCACCTCCTCATCACCTCTAATACCTTCACCTACATGCCCAATAAAGTCTGCCCCAATCACCAATTGTTCATTCCTAGGTACACCATCTACCATCTAACTTACTCCAGAATTTTTCCTTTTCCTCCCTCTCACAGCCCACTTGTGGAGGCATTTATCATCACCCCTTTAACTTCCAGCTTCACGTTTATCACCCTACCAGAAACCCTCTTCACCTCCACTAAACTCTTACTGTACTTTTCCTTCAGGATCACCCCTACACCATTTCCTTTTCCATTCACACCATGATAGAACAGTTTAAACCCACCTCCAAGGTTCCTGGCCTTACTCCCTTTACACCTAGTCTCCTGAACACACAACATGTCTACATTTCTCCTCTCCATCATATTCACTACCTCTCTTCCTTTACCAGTCATAGTACCAACATTTAAAGTACCAACTCTAACCTCCACCTCCTCTAACCTCCTACAGTAATTCTTTTCCTGCCGTCTCTGTAGACGTCTTCCTCCTCTCCTTCTCCTCCTTCGGCCAACAGTAGCTCAATTTCCACTGGTACCCTGTTGGCTAACGATACCTATGGTGGTCGTTGGTAACCCGGGCCTCAACCGATCCGGTATGAAATTCTGATTTGTGATCCGCATATTTGATTTGGCATATGTTTTACGCCGGATGCCCTTCCTAACGCAACCCTCCCCATTTATCCAGGCTTGGGACCGGCACTAAGAGTGCACTGGAACGCAACCCTAATGGCTGGGTTCTTCATTTAGACATATGTTTATAATAAAAACTTCAGCGAAAATATTTTTTAATCATTAAACATTTGTTTTACTAAAGCATCTCAAATAAAGCACGAAAAATCCACCATGATGCACACATCCCGCAGTTATAACCATCTGTGTGGAAACATAGCAAAAGTTCAGTTTGATGTCCTGATGATTTACATACAATGGAACCTTGGATTGGGAATAACATGCTTTCCGAATGCTTTGCATCAAGAGCAAAATGTTTTATTAACTTGCATTACGATTGATAACCTGCATTGCGAACATCAAACTTCACACGATCAACTAAGACGATGTTTGTTTCTCTCTCGCTGCATAAAACAATAGGTGCTCAGGTCAGCTTCCCACATATTTGTCCTAATTTGGCATGCATCCCTCTTACAAGGAGCATTAGCGCAAATTTACTGTATACTATAGTATTGTGACCATGCGTGTTTTCATGGAAGGAGATTCACCTTCCAAGCAATAACTCTCCTCTTACTCCTCCCTCTCATCTCCCTCACGCCAGCCACAACTCTTTAAAAAGGTAAAGTGCAGGTTTATTTGTTTTATTTTTACTTTATATTGTGTACTAATCTTGTTATTTGTTTCAGATACATTCAGATACCATAATTTGTACATAAAATACCATAAAAAATGGTAAATTTTTACATGAATATATTTGGGTGTGTGGAACGGACTATCTGAGTGCTATATGTGTGTGTGTGTGTGTGTGTGTGTGTGTGTGTGACTATGGATTTTCATTCTTTAGATGTAGTAGACATTTTTGGTAAGACCTGCACGAAAGTGTTTAATTTAAGCACCACCCCACATGTGTGAGAGATAACAGTACTAGATAAAGTCAAACAATTATAAATAACTAATAAGAAACTAATAGAAGAAGTTTGCCGTGAACTGTATGTGCTAACTGTCTACTGTAGCCATTACTAGATTTGTTGCTTTAGCAAAGGTCTAATGACAATCCATATTTATTTTGACTCTTTATCATTAAGATGTAGGAAACATTGAAATATTAAAAAATGTAAAAACAATTTTCAGAGTAAAATGCCCCCTTTGCTTTAAGAACAAATTAAACTCTTTCAAGGGGACTATCCTGAGGTTTACTAAAGTAATTCAGAAGTTATGGTATATGATACTGGGCTTCTTTCAGCAGTTCAGAGTTCTTTAAATTTAGGTTGTCTTTTATTTCTTTTTCTGTCCAGAAGAGACAGAGTGATTCCAGGTGATTCCATACTCTATAATATTCAGGTCTGGAATCTGTGGAGACTAGTCCATGACTGTCGATGCTTTAGCAGCTGTTTTTCTTTCCAAATTTGATTTTACTGCATTAATAGTGTGTTTGAGATTGTTATCATGCTGTTATTCTGCTTCTCAGAAGGAAATTATTAAATTAATAAATACCTGTCTGTACATTCCAGCATACATGATCCCAGCAATTCGGACATTATCGCCAACACCACTGGCAGAAATGCAGCCCCAAACAAGGACAGACCCTTTAACATGTACTTTATTGTATTGTCAAGATCTGGACCCACAAATTTCAACATTTGATTTGTCACTTTATAAGTCTAAAGGGGACTGTCCCCTTTCTAAAAAAGTGGTTTCTTGGATGCTGACCTTCCACAAAGACTGTTCTTGATAAAGCTTCTTTAGACTGCAGAAGGGTCAACTTGGCATCCAGAAGAAGCAGCCAGATGCTGAGCTCAAATAGGAAAGCCTGAAAAACCTTTCATCAAACGTTGAACGATTTTGGCCTTCTATTTCTTCTTTAGTTCTTGTTGATTCCTAATTCTGTCATGGAAATTTTGGATAATTTACCTCAAGACCAAAACACCTCACCCCTCAAGGCGTACAGTGCATGCCCTTGTGTTGAATTTATTCTCTTGTTGTCACTTCCATTTCTGGAATTAATTTTGCACACCTGTTTTGTTTTACAATTAAGCCACATTTTTACAATTTCCATGTTTTCTACTGTTCTTAATTGAGGCAATAACTAAATAACTACTATGTGTGTAAGTGAAGTTCTCTGTGACTTTCACCCTATAGTTTTATTTTTTGTTTTGTGTATTATTTTTTCCACTTGTTTCAGTTCCCTAACTTGAGCCTTGCTGATGCTGAAGGATGAGTTTTGTCTGTCAAATTCTGTGATGTTTGGCTTTTTGAATGAATTGTGTAATTTAATGTCTTTTTAACACGCATTTAGTTAACATGAATAAAAATATTTTTTAATGATAACTCATACAACATGTGTATGTAATGTTTAAACATGTCATGAATAAAGCTGGTGTAATAAATCTTTTTCAAAGCAGTCATGAAGTAGTAAGCCAAATACAGGTGTTGGCACTGACATCAATTAGACATCAATAGAGTTTTCAATATAGGTTCAATTCAGTCAATTTAGATTTATGAGAGCCAGGTTCCTGATATTGCTTAAGTGTAAGGTGAGGTCACAATACATTTTTTTAATACTCCATACAAATTTCACCAATTTTCTGTATTTAAGTGTTTGCATAAGTAACCTATTGTCATAATACAGATAACAGAAAATAAGATAATACTTTATTTTACTTTATCTGCAGAATCCATCCAAGCAAACCATACTTGTTCAGTCTTTTTCTAATAGTACTGTCATGAACTTTCACATTTAACATACTAATTGATGTCTGTAGAGTCTCAGATGTAACTTTGGGTTTTTTTGCAATTCCTCTGAGCATTGCATAGTCTGAATTTGGACTGAATTTGATTAATCTTCCAAATTGATTGGGCAGCAACAATTGCGTCTATAAAATAATTTCTACTGTCTTTCCTTCTTGGCATTGTGTTAACACACATTTGAATGTGCCAACTGCTAAAACCTGTGTTTTTATAAAAGTGATCACACTTGCCGATGATCACTTAATCCATGGCATTTAATAGCATCACCTGCTACTTAGCCTCTTATATCATATGAAAGCACTAATGGTGTACAACACCATTTTTCACCAGGGTTCACACATGGCTTTGTTTTTGCTAAATAAATAATAACATGGCTTAATATGTCATGTTTTTGTTTATCTGAGACTGTAGTTACCTAATGTTAAGACCTGCTCAAGAACAGATTTTTTAAAATATGTTTTGATGCGTTAAACAATAGAACTCAAAGAGGGTTTACTTTAATTTTAACATGACTGTATAGGTTATAATAGGTAAGATAGCCCTTCTATTTTTTTGTAGATATTTTTTTTTATTTAGGATACATTCTCCTATACCAAAGTGTTGTGTGCCTCTATAGATGTTTCTAGTCAATGGAGCATGAACAGCACACCAAACTTATTAGCATGATGTCAAAGGAAATTCAGGAAGCATCCGAGTTAGTAAAATATTTTCCTTCTCCATCTATCTGTGTGGTTATGACTGTTAGGGACCATTGTTAAAGTGTAGCAGAACCACCACTTTCATTACTAATCAACTATTTCTGTAATGCTATATAGAATAAATTCCATAGTGTATATGTATTAATGTGTTGTATACAATTTGTTTCTTTATTAATGTGATATTATTCTATGATTTCATTTTGTGATGGTGTCACTAGATAGAAAAAACTATTTAAATACAACACTTGAACTTTTAAAAATGACCAAATAATTTTTACTTATTTTGGGTTTATCCTAATAAGGCAAGGGATTGAAGCCTGATATGGCAAAAACCCTCACAACTTAATAGACATCACATCATAGCTAAATTGTCATAATAATCCCATAAGGTCTACTGCTATACCTTCCAAAAAGAGTGGAGGTTATTATGAAAGCAAAGAAGTCTAAATCTTTAATGGGATATTCAATAAGCAAATATGGGTGTGATGGTCAGGTGTCCAAAACCATATAGTGTATGCAATCTTTACTGTAACATTGCCTAAATTCTTTTCAAATTCCAACTATTCAAAAAAATTGGAAAATACCAAGTAAATACAAAGTGTTTTGCTGTTTTTAGGAAGGCCTTTCTCAATAACCTGCCCCCGGAGATCTTGGTGACCCTGCTTGACCTGTGACCTGTGATCCTGATCAGAGATGGGACGGAAAATAGACCTTTCAGGACTGACTAATGATGAGGCAGAACATGTGCTCCGAGTGGTACGGAGGGATATGAAACTGCGCAAGAAGGAGGAGGATCGGCTCAGGTAAAGGTCTGTGTGTGTGTGTGTGTGTGTGTGTGTGTGTGTGTGTGTGTGTGTGTGTGTGTGTGTGTGTGTGTTAGTGCTTCTTTATTTCTTTGTGCTATAAATTGTATTTTGGTGAAACAGAAGCAAATGACCATATTATCCATTTTTCTTTAACTAGTAGTTTTCAATTTTAGTTCTTAGCAAACAAACATATTGTATGCTTTATTTTCATTCAGTAAAAATATATTTGCTATAATGATATTTAAAAGGGTCAGATAGTACAAATAGATTGCAGTGAATTCAAGAAATGTTTTAACAATTCTTTTTTATAAAAAATATACATACAAATGTATTTATACCCTTTACTCAGTACTTAGTTGAAGTAACCTTTAGCAGCAATTACAGCCTCAAGTCTTTTTGGGTATGAAGCAACAAGCTTTGCACACCTGGATTAGGGGGGTTTTCTACCATTCTTAATGGCAAATATTCGAGTATTCTACTGATTAGTGAATCAATTAATCAAAGAAATCGGTTTGGAAATACTTTTTCTTCATTAAAGAGGAATACTAAGTATACATGAGAAAATAAGATGGTTCTTTTAAAATTATCAATGAATTTGTTTCCTTTTTTGTGATTTTTTTTATTTTATATATTTATTGTTTTATTACAGATTTTGCAGTCTGTGAAAACTAAACCCATTTAGTGCATATAATTGACATATTATATCAAAATGCAAATACAAATATATACATTAAAAAATCATAAAAATATATATACATTCATTTAAAATTACTTTAAAAAAAGGTAAATGCACTGTATGTTGTTTTCTTTTTGTTTTAGTTTGAAATGATCACAAACTTTGAAAACTTTCTGATCGCGTTTTTTGGCCTGAATCTTCTTCTCGCCCCTCACTGTTTGCTCTCTGTTCCCCCATTTTTCATTCTGCAGCGTCTTCTGTTTTTATCTGTCCAGTAGTCTCACTTTTAAACACTTCCCAAGCAAAGGTTGTTTTTTCTAAAAAAAACTAACTTGATGGAAGAAAGTGCACCCCTGTAAGTAAACTCTGAGCTCTGCATACGTACAACCTGGAAACACAGACGGCAGACATGAGCATTATGAGCCTGCACAACCTTGGCATGGAAAGTGGCATACACATGAAATGGGGCAGGAAACATGCGTACACCACTTTTTTCTATGCAAAGTTTGTGCCCTCTATCTGTGTCGCAAAAGCGCTCCTGAGTTATGCCAGTGGTGCATCAGTAATAATGGTCCGTGGGAAACACAATGCTTTGTGAGTAGTTAAATGGACTAAATGAAGCATCAAGGCAAATAATTTGTATAAAAAAATATATTTAAGTGGTTTAAAGAAAAGTAAAAGATTGCAACAAAAGAAAACATTAGTGCTAAACTATTGTCTAGTTTTAATATTAAACTTAGTAGTAAAGAAGTCTAGTAGTCTAATCTAAATAAAGAAATTCCAAAAGCTTTTGGCTACTCATATTTTGTTTCAAGATACAGCATGCAAGATAATTTTTTTTTTCAACAATCAAATCTAGAACTAAAGCCAGACACAAATGTTTTGAACATTGTAGTGTCAGTTATCATTGAATCTGGTAATGGAAGTGTATGAGTACAAGCATCATTTTAAAAATATAGTTGCAAATGTTGAGAAAAAACAATATAAAGGCTCTGTTTTCTTTGTGTATATTTGTATTTTACACACAGGCCTCATTGGAAGTAGTCTCATTTCACTATTTTAATTTTTTTTATTCTGTAAATGACCTTGATTTGACTGTTAAACTTATTGTTTTATCAAACATTTACTGACACAATTATGTTTACATAAGTGGTACTCTAATACAACGATGATCAGTTTGATTTCATGTTCTGAATGGATTGTGACCATATGACCTTATGAGTGTTTAGTGTGGCCATATGGGTTAAAAAAAATTATCATTGAATAGGGCAAGATAAAGAAGATAGCTTTACAAAAAGACGTCACTGAGAACCTCTGCCAGCTGGTCTGCAAATGCTCTGAGCACTCTGCCAAGAATATTTTCTGGTCCAGCCGCTTTCCATGGGTTGACTCTGCATAGAGATTTTCTCACATCAGCTGTCTCAAAAGACAGCTTGACAGACCTTGTTTTTGGGAGGAGGGGTGGTCTTCCTAGACTCTACGTTGCTCGGCACTTCACACTAAGCATAGAAGCTGTTCATTGCATCTGTATCGAAGCCATCTCTTTCACAGTCAGGTGATGTCCTGTAGTTGTTGTATATGTGGTGTGTGCCTTTAAAGTGGCTAGTGCATGCTTTGCATCTCTAATGGACAGTTTTGCCCTTGCTGTTCTTGGGCCACCTTGTCACCTGCTCTTAAGGCAAAACCTTGGGTCCTTAGCAGTGCATGCATGTCTGAATTTAGCCATGACTTTTGGTTGGAAAGTTAAGTGATGGCCTTGGAGGCATTGCCATCATCAATGCTTATGTTGCTTACCAAGGAGCCATGGAAGACGTTAGCTTGATCTGATGAATCATGTTGGGTGCATGTACAGTGAGGAAAATAAGTATTTGAACACCCTGCTATTTTGCAAGTTCTCCCACTTAGAAATCATGGAGGGGTCTGAAATTGTCATCGTAGGTGCATGTCCACTGTGAGAGACATAATCTAAAAAAAGAAAAAATCCAGAAATCACAATGTATGATTTTTGTAACTATTTATTTGTATGATGCAGCTGCAAATAAGTATTTGAACATCTGAGAAAGTCAATGTTAATATTTGGTACAGTAGCCTTTGTTTGCAATTACAGAGGTCAAACGTTTCCTGTAGTTTTTCACCAGGATTGCACACACTGCAGGAGGGATTTTGGCCCACTACTTCACACAGATCTTCTCTAGATCAGTCAGGTTTCTGGCCAGTCGCTGAGAAACACGGAGTTTGAGCTCCCTCCAAAGATTCTCTATTGGGTTTAGGTCTGGAGACTGGCTAGGCCACGCCAGAACCTTGATATGCTTCTTACAGAGCCACTCCTTGGTTATCCTGGCTGTGTGCTTCGGGTCATTGTCATGTTGGAAGACCCAGCCTCGAACCATCTTCAATGCTCTAAATAAGGGAAGGAGGTTGTTCCCCAAAATCTCGCAATACATGGCCCCGGTCATCCTCTCCTTAATACAGTGCAGTCGTCCTGTCCCATGTGCAGAAAAACACCCCCAAAGCATGATGCTACCACCCCCATGCTTCACAGTAAGGATGGTGTTCTTGGGATGGTACTCATCATTCTTCTTCCTCCAAAAACGTTTAGTAGAATTATGACCCAAAAGTTCTATTTTGGTCTCATCTGACCACATGACTTTCTCCCATGACTCCTCTGGATCATCCAAATGGTCATTGGCAAACTTAAGACGTGCCTGGACATGTGCTGGTTTAAGCAGGGGAACCTTCTGTGCTATGCATGATTTCAAACCATGACGTCTTAGTGTATTACCAACAGTAACCTTGGAAACGGTGGTCCCAGCTCTTTTCAGGTCATTGACCAGCTCCTCCCGTGTAGTTCTGGGCTGATTTCTCACCTTCCTTAGGATCATTGAGACCCAGCGAGGTGAGATCTTGCATGGAGCCCCAGTCCGAGGGAAATTGACAGTCATGTTTAGCTTCTTTCATTTTCTAATGATTGCTCTAAAAGTGGACCTTTTTTCACCAAGCTGCTTGGCAATTTCCCCGTAGCCCTTTCCAGCCTTGTGGAGGTGTACAATTTTGTCTCTAGTGTCTTTGGACAGCTCTTTGGTCTTGGCCATGTTAGTAGTTGGATTCTTACTAATTGTATGGGGTGGACAGGTATCTTTATGCAGCTAATGACCTCAAACAGGTGCATCTAATTTAGGATAATAAATGTAGTGGAGGTGGACATTTTAAAGGCAGACTAACAGGTCAGAATTCTAGCTGATAGACAGGTGTTAAAATACTTATTTGCAGCTGTATCATACAAATAAATTGTTTAAAAATCATATATTGTGATTTCTGGATTTTTTTTTTAGATTATGTCTCTCACAGTGGACATGCACCTACGATGACAATCTCAGACCCCTTCATGATTTCTAAGTGGGAGAACTTGAAAAATAGCAGGGTGTTCAAAAACTTATTTTCCTCACTGTATGTCACTTGCCTAGGGGGAAGCTGGGACCAGGATGTGCTATGGAAAGAAGGCAAGCTGATAGAGGCAGTGTGATGTTCTCCTGGGAAACCTTGGGTTCTTTCATTCTTGTGGATGTTGCTCTTGTGGATGACACTGCACCGACCTAAACATTTTTGCAGACGCCCCCTCATGGCAGCTTTTTTCCCCCAATGGCCATTAGTCTCTTACTATCATCTAACAAGCATGATACAGCAATGACACAAATGTTAATGCTCTTCAACAAAGAGCATGTGTTGTATTTTGCAATTATATTAAAACTTTGTAATAATCATACCAATAGGTAATAATCATTAGATTTATTTACATACATGCATTTAACATTTCTTGCCTTGTTAATACGTAATTATGCATAAAAGCTCCTTGACTAAACGTTTTTAGTATTTTAATTTATTCACTTCATGACAGCAGGTATAAAGTTTATTTTAATTTTTTCCATGTATAGTGTATCTTTATTGCAAAATTGCACTTTTTTAACAATCTCATCCCAACTAACCCAATAATCCCAATATGCTATTTTTCAAAAAAGCCTTCCCTCCTGCTTCTAATAATATAATTGATTTTTTGTAAGTTTTTAAAAGAAAATTAAATCATAAGATTAAGCTATACTGATATAGAAGGAGGTTGTGGGGAGGTCCAAGATAACAATATTCTTTGCCGAGCAAGCAAAGATGCAAAACTGGCAACACTACCTTGATTGTGGGTTAAAGGTTGACACCGAGATGGAACATCAAAAATGGCAATTAAAGGGCAGATGTCTTGTTAGGAAAGAGGGTGAAAGTTTACATATTTCACATTTGTCGGGAGCATTGGAAAACATCTTTAATAATTAAGTCTTAAAAAATGAGCTCTATGGACCATTTTAAATTGTATAAAACTGAATCTAGCACATGACGTGGAAGTGCCTATATTATCTAACACCCTGTCCCAGTAACCATCAAACTTTAGGTCTAATTCCTCTTTTTAGATTAGATTAGATTCAACTTTATTGTCATTACACATGTACAAGTACAAGGCAACGAAATGCAGTTTGGGTCTAACCAGAGTGCAATAGCAGCAAGTGCAGGATATACAGTTTTTACATGATTTACATAGTTTAATAAAATGAAATATAGACTATAAACAGTAATTTAAAGATGTATATGTACTATAAATGTAGTATACAGATGAATATATATGTACTAAGAACATAATATACAGATTAATATATGTACTATGAATATAATTACAGATGAATATGAGTATATATGTACTATGAACAATAATATACAGATGAATATGTATATGTATTGTGAACATGATATACAGATGCCTATTACTATACACAGAGATTTACAGGAGGATGGAACGGTGAACATAATAAATTGCTATAACTATAAACAGAGAACGGGTATATATACAATGGTAATAATTTAATGGTGAGCAGCAATACAAAGAAGAGCAGTGTGCAAATGAGCAAAGGTTTGTGTAAACAGTCTGTGCAATAACAAAGTGTGAGGTGAGAAATTATCAGTGTCTCGGTGAGCATAAGTTTTTGAGAAGACAGTCCATTAGTCCTCTTCCCAAGTACTAGCAATTTTTTAATTATAAGAATTGTCCTTTGACCAAGTCAAAGTTTTTATTCAAGAGATGACACTAATTACATGGTGAGTTAATCCAAACATCTCTTCCCATGCAGATTTTGAAGGTAAAGAGGGAAACCCAGAAAACAGGATAAGGCACAATGTCTGTGTCTATAAAAAAAAAAAAAAAAAGAAAAATGTGAGAAGGAGGTAAGCTGAATGCCAAAGATAAGTCGGAGAAGGTCGTAAAAACGTTATTATTGAAAAAGTGTTCAAAGCATTAGATCCTTCTTCTCCCAGAATGTAAATGTAGAATCTGTGAAGGAGGGGAAAGGTGATTATTGCATATAGGAGCCATGGTAGATGTTGAGGTAAATTTAAAATAATGCCAAAATGTATAAAATATTTTAAGAGAGGTACGCACTACTGGATTATCAGTATAGCGTGCCTCTGAGGTAGGAAGGGAGGAAAACACCATAGCAGAGAGGGATGTTGAAATACATGACTTTGCCCTAAGAGACACCATGGCAGATTGGTGGAACGCACCCAGAACATCAGCTTATTAATATTAGCTGCCCAATAATAATGCATAAGGTTAGGTAATTCAAGGCCCCCACTTAGTCAGCATTTTTTAAGTAAAAATTTGGAAAACCTGGAGGAAACCTGTCAGGGCCTGGCGATTTCTTTGATTGCAATAGATTAATTGATTTAATTACTTTAATTGAGTTAATTAAGATGTCATGTTCAGATGCTAATGAAGGGTCAACTATGGGACATGCAATACCTCCAAGAAATTGGTTCATCTTATCTGATATACAGTACCAGGAGGCTTCAGCTATGTACAAGAAGGAATTAAAACGTTTAAATATTTAATTAATTTCTAAAGGATCTGGGGTTAAAGTACAAACCGATTCCAAAAAATTTGGGACACTGTACAAATTGTAAATAAAAGACTTAGGCTTAGACATAGAAGAGGAACACTTCATACAGTACTAGATTTATCCATAACTGGGTCAATAACACAGTTTAGACCTTCCCCAAATATCAAGAGTTGTGTGTTCAGTCACTGTCCCTTGACAGTAAGTTTTAAGCGAATAGAGCATTATCAAATTTGGAGCATAAACGTTTACCAATATTACTGGAAATATGCATATAATCCGCTGCCCTTCTCTCAGCAACGCTGGAGTTAAAGTCAGGAAAGACTTTGCGGTCCTGATAAAAAAGTTGGATTCAATTTATCACGAAAGTAGTGAATCCGCATTATCATAACTGTGGGTCTTTGATTATCGCGTTTAGCTGAAGCCACAGGACCAACGTGGTGAGCTCGTTCCAACAGCGGACCACAGAAAGATTTCTGATCTGAAATATCCTAAAGGAACTATGACAAAAACGCAACTGGATCACTCCCTTTCTTTCGCTCAGTAATGCCAAAGATTCGGAAATTGCTTCGTCGTGAGCGGAACTCCAAGTCCTCCACTTTGTCGGTGTGCTGTTTATTAGCCTAGTTTAGTTTTTTTTTTACCGCCTGTTCCAGCGATACAATGCGGTCACTTTAAACATTCAGGTGCTGACCTAGCTCATCAATATGCCATCCTTGTGATGCAATAGTTGAATTAAAACAATTCAAAAGACTTAATAACCAGAGCCTGAATTGCAATGGTAGTTGTTAGATCAGAGATCAGAATGACGCAGAGGTTTTTCAGTTCAAATGGTAGCTGGTTATCATGACTCTCTGTAACAGTCGTTGACAGATTTAGGCTTTCACTGTATTTTAGAAGCCATATATCCTTTTTGAATACAGTTATAAATTTAGCTAATGAAAATAAAGGCGCCAAGTACCTAAAGATAACTTGGGTTGCCTGAAAAAAAAATACAGCTAAATACAGATAAAATGCTCAGGAGCTTACTTCATCTGTGTCCTCTCACTCACATGCTCAACCGGGTGTCAGCAGGTATGATTTTTATATATTCAACAAAAATAAATGATTTAAGTTTGCAACTAGAACCTGTATAGAAACTTAGATGCGTTGTGGTATGCAAGTATTTTTTTTTAATATTTTATTTTGATTAGTTTGATTATTCAAAACCCCATCGTAACTCCGTCTTTTCGTAGTTGTATGTAAAGTAGTGCTCTGCAATTTCCCCTGTATTATAGCATGGTCTGTATAGCCATGCTTTTGTTTTGATTTCTGTCCTGTCTCCACCCTGTTTTGTGATTTGTCTTTTCCCTTACATACTTTAAGTGTTTAAAACTTTTTTAAATTTACCCTTTTTATGTATATAACTCCCTGTTACAGTCATGGTTTTGCAAAGTAATTTGTTCAGTGTACTGATTATTACCAGGCTGTGTTTGTTCACCCTCATGTTTTCTTATGTCATGTTTCACAGTTTTGATCTTGCTTTGATTTTATTCTTAATTATTCCTTCTAGCTTCTACCTTCATATTGTTTGTTACTCATCCGATCATAGTCTCATCTTATAGACTCTCTTTTTTAGCCATTTTGTATTTGTTTTGTTTAAATTAAAAAAAGAAAAAATCTCAGCATTTGTATCCTTCTCCAATATCAAGAAAACTCCCATTATTTGACATATGTAATCAGATTTAAGAAAAGCCAACTATTTTGTTAATCATTAAATGCATTAAATGCATAGCTTTGGATTTAATTGGTTTATGTTTAAATAATGGCATATTTGAGACCTGTAAGATTTGGGAGGTGATATTTTGTCTTTATTGTTTATGATTTCTTTCTTAACTGTTCTTTACATAAATCAAAAGTTCAGATTTAGAGATACCTATAATAAAGTTCCTAAACACAATAGGTTAAAATCTGCTTTTGGGGTGTGTGTGTGTGTGTGTGTGTGTGTGTGTGTGTGTGTGTGTGTGTGTGTGTGTGTGTGTGTTTTTTTACTGACTCCACTTGGAGTATTCCACTGTGGAGGAATAACACATTCCTTAAATAGCACCTTATCTAATTTCTAATTCTCAAGGGTTCATTCATTAAAGGTTTCTCTAAGCACTCCCTTGTGTTCTTACACAAATTTATATATAAAAACAATACCTTCTGCCCCCTTTTCTTTCTATAAAAAATAAGATGACATTGGTACTGGATTTAATATCCTTATCTATTTTTATGTAACATATTTTGAAAGAAAAACTATTTAATAATTGATGTATTAACACCATTGTGTCGTCTAATGAATGTGAGAAATCAGATGTGCAAACATTTTATTAAACATACAAATGTATAACACAATGAAACACAACACAAAATAACTAAATAAAAATAAAAGGATTAAAATCTCAAACATGAACTATGAGCTACACCAGAAAACATGGAAAGATAAATGATATGTAAACAGTGTAGTGAAAGGTGAGGCTATATAGAGTAAGTGCTAATTACAAGAGAATATAAAACAGCTGTGCAAACAACCACATGACACGGTTTAGTGAGGTGCAGTTGCTGATGGAAAACATACTTCATGTGTGCTCTGGGTACTCAGAAAAGGTATCCTTCGCTCTATTTGGGTTTTTGGAAATAACAACCTCTTTGAAGCTCAAGGGGGGGACAAAGATCACGGTGGAGCCCAAAGGGTAAGCAGTGTCATCCCTATTAAACAAGGGGGGATCGACATTACACTATGTAACAAGTGGAGGAGCGATTTCCTTAGCAAAGCGGAATGATGGCGTGAAATCCAGCAAAGTGAAGAGTGATGCAGACCACCATCCTCAGCAGGTGATCTGCAAGTAGGGAAGGGGAGGTTGGATATGGTTCAAACCAGGGTGAGAGCCCCTTCCTTGGACGTCTCCACAGTGCACATTAAACATGGACTAAAAGACTGTGAAACAATCATGTGACATGGTTAATGAGGTGCTGTGGCAAATGGGAAAAAAATCTTCTGTCACCTTATTGAAACATATCCTGTCTAAACTACTAATCCTGTCACCTTAATAAAACATAAAATGTTTGACTCAGAGTTAATACTAATTGGTTGAATTTAATCTTCTTTTTAAATGATAGTTAGAGAGAAGAGCAAAAATTGCACATTCACATTTACAGGTCACAGACACCCATGATTGGCTAGTGTTGCTGTGATTGATTGGGGGTAGAGTATGCCATCTCTTCCACTCTGAGAACAAGGCAAATTTGCAGCCTTAGAATCCCAGGCAGGGATGGCTGTAATGTCAGAGCAAACACATTCAGCAAATAAAATTGTAAATAGTGCACTATTTATAGTAATAGTATTAACAGACAACAGTACAAACCATGCACTTACAAATAACACACATATTAATTTATGCTTTCTTACCATATTATCTGTGTGAAGCTGCTTTGAGACAATGTCCATTGTTAAAGGCTCTACAAATAAAAAAATTATTGAATTGAATTGAATTGAATTACCCTGAAGAAAAATTGTTTTTCCCATCTCAGGGAGTTAGCATGAGGAAGAAACCTTGGGAAAAACAATTCTTCTTCTGGGTAATTCAGTTCAATACAATTTAATAATTGTAATAATATTTGGATTTACACTCACTATGCTCTTTAATATGATCGCATGTACAGCTAATAATAATTTAATTATTTATCAACCAGGTATTTGCAGTTGGTGAAAACACAAAAAACTATACAAATTATACATATTTCAATTATTGTTCACTTTAAACACCAGAATCAAGAGATTTCTGTGACATTAATTATATCATATATTTTGGTTCAGAAGGTGTTGGTTTGAATCTTTCATAAATAGTTGATCTCCTGGGATTTCACTTTTTAGAGTGTACAAGATATTTCTGCTAACAACTGAGTGGTCAGTATAAATGCTTTGTTCATAAGAGAGGTCAGAGACAAATGACTAGATTGATTTCCAGGAAGGATATAATGACTCAAATAATCAGTATTTACAACATTTCTGCTGAGCAGAAAACATTTCAGTAAGCACAACACATTAAACTTTGAGCTGCATGGGCTACTAAAGTATCAAATTGGGTTCTTTCACCAAGAACAAGAATCTGAGGCTGTCATGGGCACAGGCTCACCAAAAATGTACATACTCTTGTTCTTGGCTCATAGTAGTGGAAACTAATTCGGTCTTCGGACTTCATGGTGATGGAAAATTGTACCATGCAAGCTTTTTTAATTACAAAGTAACAATTTTGAACATAATTGCGTTCTTCTTCATCCCATAGATACTCTCCAGAGTTCTAGAGAAATGTAGGCAATGTGAAAGCCAGTGAATCAACAGCCACAAATGGATGGACAAATGGTTAAAAGAAAAATTGGCAGGACATGTAGGGTGGCAATTATTTTTAAGAAACCTGCATGCAATTAGTTGCCTTACCCCTCAATAACTAGAATTGGCAAACATAAAAGTGAAAACATTTTAGTGATATGAATTCTGGTATTGCATGTGTACTATTATAAATCACAGCAACTTTGCATGGAAAAAAGATAAATCAGTAATAGTCAAAATGTAAAATGGCTAATTTCCTCTATCCCCAGGTTACTTTCCTAACACCATTGTTTGTATAATTTATTTAAGCATTTGTCATTAAAAATAATGCAGATTGAAAAGAGATAAGATATACAGTTTTATTATGGACAGTTCATTGATTAGAAGAACAGACAGTTTAAAAATATGAAATGTGTTTTTTTTTTTTACTTTTTTGAAAGACTGCACAAATTATTACATTAACAAATTTTAGGGGTTAAAGTCATGTTTGAATTTATCTAAAAATGCACTTGCTATTTAAATTATGTAGTTAACTGTGGGTAATATGTAATGTGAAAAGTGAACACTGTGGGATGCAAAGGAGTCTGTAGTGTGAATTAACCAGTGTGCCAAATTGTGTCTTCTTTTGCCCCGATTACTTTGAGTCCTAGAAAACCACATAGCCTCTCTACTGCTGTTCTAAAGTTAAACATATTTAATTTTAGACTCAAAGGAAAAAAGACAAAAAAGAAATATCTATATATTGATTTCTCTATTCTGGTGTGGGTTTATAGGATTTAAGCCCATATTCTGAAAGTGACAGATCAGTTATCAGCCCTATCATCCTTCTGATCCATCATTTAATCCTTCTCCCTCATTCTATCTCTCCCTCTGTCTATTAATGATATGGAACATTTTTTACTCAGCATCTCTTAAAGAAACACAGCAAATACTTTACAGACTGAAGCCAGCATATTTTTTTGTGTGAAACCAACATATTGCTATGATAAATCATGATATGCTTAACAAAGTAAAACAAACATAAGTGCAAAAAAGATCTATTTAAATTTGTAAAAATGAATATTCTTATTTATTTGCACACAGTTCAAATATTTAAATACGTATTTAGGAAAAGGAAATTGCAATAAAACTGGAGATTTGTCAACAGATGTAGCATATGCAAATAAGCAGCCGGGAGGAATACTTCTGTGAGTGTGTGTTTGTGTGTGTGTGTGTGTGTGTGTGTGTGTGTGTGTGTGTGTGTGTGTGTGTGTGTGTGAATTTGCCTCATTTTTGTAACCTGCTCCCTACATTTCATAAAATTATCATTCCAAATGATTTGGAAAAAAGTAATGTGCACTGTGAGAGTGACCTGAAACATTTATATACATTTATTTTCCACTTTCTGTATTTTCTGTTTTTTTTGCAGAATCCTATTAAACTGAGGCTCAGACCAAAAGCATGTTGTGTAAGCAGTCTTGCGAGCAGCTTATTTTTATTGAGGTCAAATAAACCTTGCGATTCATGGTGTGGTGTATGGTCATGGTAGTTTGTGTGCTATATTGGCCCACACCATGATATCTTTTTTCTTATAAAAAAAAAAAGAAAAAGATTTTGGCATGCCTGCACACAAATACATTTCTTTATAGTGCATGGCTTACAGCATGACTTGTTCACTCAGCCAGGCAGAAGATGGGATGGAAAGCAAAATAAAAATTTTTTTTGCTTTAAAATTCCCTTAAAAATGTAATGTCACATTCCAGAGTTTTTATAACCAGTGCTGGCTAGTATTAATGAGCAAGAAATCTTAACCTTTATTTTGGAAATTAGCTTAAAGAGGTTGATTTTAATTTGATTGGAAGTACCCAGCCACTGTAAGTGATGTAGCACCACTGGCCATTATAAGAACACACTGTAGAGACTGGGGCTAATTTCTATCTAGCACAGACTGTAGGCTTTCAGAACTATCAATTACTTTGTCAGGATTGTCATATGATTACGCAGAGTGAAACACCATTTAAGGTTGTGGTTAGGTAGAGTATTGATAAAATTTGTTTAATCCTATCCATTCAATATTTGGACTAGCTTTCACCTTTTTATATCCCACAGCCACAGTATAAATATTCCATTACCTCACAACAATTTTTTTTAAATAATTTAGATTTTAACATATTCAATAATTATGGTTCTCAATTAAAATCAATTACTGACCCTCAAAATAAGTACTACAAATTGTCTTGAGAGTACATGCTAGTCTTTCTCCAAATTTTTGTAATTCGGTCTTTGGCCAAATGAAACCCATTACTTGGATTCAGTTTTTATATTTGTAGGAATATAATTGAAATTTGATTGAACCTACTTTAGAAAAAAATTACATTCATGCATTTCATGGTTTCGGCTATAGTATTTCTTATTTGGAATGAGATGTTGATAGAATCTGAAAATTTATAAGAATGTCTTTAGGTTACATATGTAACCCTAGTTCCCTGAGAGAACAAGACACTGCTTTGGAACGCTTTGGGAACGAGACTGCGTTGTCCATGCTCTGAATAATTAGTCAAATCAGGACCAGGAAGTATAAAACACACATGGCGAGAAGCCTGCTTCAGCTTCTGTAACCGAGAAAGAAGTGCTGATGGGACGCCGGAGGTGTGGCATAGAGACACAGCGTCTTGTTCCCTCAGGGAACTAGGGTTACATATGTAAGCTAGAGACATTCCCTTTCAGGAACTCGAGCTGCATCGTAACGCTTTGGGAGCGAGAGTCCAATCCCACTACACCGAACAGTCCCTGACTAGTGTGAATGAGCACACTCACAGGTGGTCGAAGGACAGAGGTGTCCGGAATGGCACAGTGGTCAAGGTTGTAAAACCTGACAAGGTAAGCGGGGTGGACCATCCCGCAGCGTCGCAGAGGTCTTTGAGGGACACTCCAGAGAACCAAGCCTTGGAGGCTGCCACACTCCGGGTCGAGTGTGTCCTGACCTCGAATGGAGCGGGGAGACCTATAACGTCAATAATCCATTTACTGAGCATCTGCTTATGAGCAGGAAGGCCTCTCCTCAGAGGGCCATAGTAGATGAACAATTGTTTCAAATTCTTTCAGGGACTTGTCTGGTTAACATAACAGTCTAGTGCTCGGACTGGGCACACCCGGTTTAGTCTCTTCTGGTCTGGGGTCTGGAATGGAGGAGGATTGAATGCCTGGAGCCTGACATGTCATGGGAGGACCGAGGGCACCTGGGGACGTAACCCGCTCTAGGGTGCAGGAAGGCACTGGTCATGCCTGGAGCGAACTCCGGGAAAGAGGGGGCCACAGAAAGGGCCTGTAAATCACCTACTCGCCCCAGAGAGCAGATAGCCAGCAAGAACGTGGCCTTAATGGACAAATGCCTCCATGAAATCTTTGCCAAAGGCTGGAAGGGGGGGCTCAGACAAAACCTTCATCACTACGGCCACAGGAGGCCTCAGCCTATGTGTGCCGTTTCCTGCAAAAACTCCAGCACTGAACCAACTGGACAGTGGACTGGGTTGACCGGGAGCACCACACAGTGAACAGGCACCATCTTGCCGCATACAACCTCCACGTGGAGAGAGATCTGGATTGAAGAATGGTATCTACTACCTCGGTGAAGAGACCAGAACCTCAAAGCTGTGCCCCTTCAGGGGCCACAGCCACAGCTTCCACCGCTCGGGTGGGTGTAAACTATTGTGCCCCCTGATTAAGAGAGGAGATCCCTTCCTGAGAGGAATCTCCCATGAAGGCTTCTTGAGGAAGGCATACAGGAAGGCGTACAGGTGCAGCATCAGCCACGGCTGTGCCATGGCATCGAGTCCCAGTGGGGCTAGTGGATATAGGGAGAACCACAGTGGACAGTGTGACATCTCTAAAGACACAAACAGGTCTGCTCCACCACCTGAAGCTTAATTTACAAATAGACCATTTGGATTCCATGTACAAATGTGTGGCAGTTATGATGGATAATGTGTAGTTATGAATATTTAAATTGTTCATGCTGAGTATAGCCTGCGGGAAAAAAAGTTTTTTTGTGCCTGGCTGTTCTGGTGGACGAGGCTCTGTAGTGTTGACCAGGAGGCAGCAGTTCGAAGAGAGTGGGCTGGGTGTGTGGGGTACAAAATTATTTTCTTAGCCCTTTTCTCCACTCTGGATGAGTAAAACTTTTGGAGATTGGGCAGTGGGGCATAAATAATCTTCTCAACAGTGACTTGACTGTCCGCTGTAGCCTCTTGATGTCTGATTTGGTAGCTGAATCAAACCAGACAATTATAGATATACACAGGACAGACTCAATAATGGCAGAGTAGAATTGTTTCAGCAGCTCCTGTGGCAGGTTGAATTTCCTCAGTTGGCGAAGGAAGTACAACCTCTGCTGGGCCTTTTTACTAATGGAGTCAATGTTATTGTCCCACTTCAGTTCCTGAGAGATGGTGGTACACAGTAACTTGAATGACTCCACTGTTGTTACAGTGCTGTTCATGATGGTGAGTTGGGGGAGTGCTGAGGGATTTCTCCTGAAGTCCACGATCATCTTCACTGTTTTGAATGTGTTGAGCTCTTCCACCTTCCATCTATGGGGACTATTCCATAGACCTGGCCTGGTGTGGCCACTCATAACCGCTCCCCATCCTGTGAGGGACACATCTGCCATTAGCTCTATGCGATGACCGGGGACTCCCAACACAGGGCCTTGGAGTAGGTTTAGCTTACGTAGATCTAGGATAGGATGCAACCCATCATCCTTTTTGGGAACTATGAAGTACTGGCGGTAGAACCCAGACTCTCTGTCTGAAGGAGAGACCACCTCGATAGACTTCTTCCGCAGAAGAGTGTCTACTTCTTATTCCAAGACCAGAGCCTGCTTGCTTCTCACTAGAGTGGGAGAGAGCCCATCTACCCAGAGCAGACAAGACCCAAACTGAATCGTATAGCCTCTCTCTACAGTGCGCAGGACACAACTGGCAGAGTTAGCCAGGCTGCCAGGTGCTCCCTTAGCGGTATCAGACTGACCTCCGGTGTGTCTAGAGGCAGGGCAGTGCCCTGACGTGTGGAAAACCAGGGAGGAAGCTTGTTGTAGCTGTCCGTACCCTGAAGCACATTACTTGGCAGGGTTAATGAGCCAGAGCGGTGCTACACACCCTCCAGTCATTCCCCCCATAGGTCCAGTCAGGATCCTACACAGGGGGAGAATGCATCGCGACACTCTGTCTTAGCACTAGTCTTTGTCGGTAGGAAGTGCTGGGTAAAGAGCAGTTCCATAAAAGCGGGGTGGTCTGAGGGCAAGAGTGTGGCATCCAGCAGCATGGCTTTGTCCCTGTCAGACACTGACAGTATGCAGAGGCTTGGTGGGTAGTGTCAGGGTCTTAAGGGAGGATGCCGCACCTGGGGAAAGATAGTCTGCTAGCGTCTCTTTAATCCGTGGCATGACTCAATAGCCATGATCTCTTAGCCCTGTGACATTTGAGTACACTGCGGTCTTGGGGCTAAAGGGGCGGCCCGAGAAGAGCCGAGCCCAAGACCTGGATACCTCGGTCTGCCTGCAGAGCTTGACCTGCTGAGGCGTAAGCCTTACCTACGAGCAGGGTTTTCATGGGTAATGTCGGGGTCTTGAGGGACGAGGCGGTCCCGGGAGAGAGATAGCTCACAAGCGTCTCTTCACCCTGCGGCATTGCTCCATACCCGTGTACTTTCCCCCCCATGACATATTAATACAGCACCGAAAGGGGCTGAAGGGGCTTCGCCCATGACCATGACCCCTAAGTGTGCAGGTCTGGAAAGTACAGTAGACCCTGACATGGAGTTTGTGAGTTTGTGTCAGAGAGCGCTCGTCCAGCTTACTGGACGGAGGGACTTTCTGGCTACGTTGAGGTCACAACCCCCAAAAATGCTTACTGGCTTATTATTATTACCATTATTATTATTATCATTATTATTATTATTGTTTTTTATTTTCTTTTATTTATTTTTTTATTTTTTCTACGAGGCGTGAGAGCACCCTAGCGATCTCATAGAAATGAGCACGGCACAATATGCGCAAATCATGCACAGAATGTGCAGAGAATGTGCGCAGTCAGCTCCTCGAGAACTGACCTTGCTCTGCCCCAACTCCATAGCTCCTTGAGCCTAGCTCAAAGCGCCCCCTCCTCCTCAGAGGAAGAGGGGCAGAGCTAATGCTCTCGTGGCAGGGGGAAGAAACCGCCGAACCTGTGACCAAGCAGGTGAGGTTGGAGAGAGGGACAAGCCAGTCTCAAAATCCCCTGCGAGGTCCATTATATATATATATATATCCATATATATATTTGATATATTTGATATATTTGATATATATATATATATATATATATATATATATATATATATATATATATATATATATATTTTATTTTCTGACGAACAATTCATACACACAGAGTGCTTTGTGAACAAACAGAAGCTGGTGCTCGCCTCACTTTATGTGCGTTTTATACTTCCTGGTTGTGACGTCACCCCACTGGTGACGGCCAGCGTCCAATTTTTGACTGATTACACATTATTTTAGAGAGTGGACACTTGGGCATGTTCCCAAAGCATTTCGAGACAGCTCGAGCTCCTGAAAGGGAACCTTTCCAAGGTTTTTCTTTATGAAGGAGTCCGGCTTCCTTTATAAAGTTTCTTGGCCTTATAAACTTCTCTCCTTCTATTCTTTTTTCTTTTTAGTAGGAAGTACAATTATGCATTAAGAATCACTGTGTATGAGCTGACAAAGCAAGTGCAGCACAAAAATTTAAGAATCTGAGAGAGTAACAGCAACGGTGGTCAACAAACAAAAAAAACCCACACCACTTAAAAATATGTGAAAGCAAAATTAGAGAAACAGATGAACCTTAACTCAAAACATCCCTACATTCAAGTAGCTAACCTACCCAAAATTCTGTTGTTGTTCTTGACTTGTCAATGTGTCTTGCAAAAAAAATAAAAAATAAAAAATAAAAAATAATATATATATATATATATATATATATATATATATATATATATATATATATATATATATATATATATATATTAATTTGTGATTAAAAAAAAAAAAGCAAAAGTGCAGACAGAATCACAGAATTTAGCAAAATCTGATCAGTAAGTGATATGGACTAGTTACTGTGAATATTGAACAACATATTCTGCATGTCTTTGGTAATAAATGTAGTTCTCAAAGCATTTAGTTTTCTCAGTGAACAAGGGTTACATACGTAACCTGGAGACATTTCACCTGTTACACATACTGATGCACTGCATGAATATATTTGAGCTTCTGCAGTTTGCTACAGACTCGTTTTGATAGCTTTGACTAGTGCGCTCTCTGACCATCTAATCAAAAGACATTGAAATGCCGATGTACAAACCCGATTCCAAAAAAGTTGGGACACTGTACAAATTGTGAATAAAAACAGAATGCAATGATGTGGAAGTTTCAAATTTCAATATTTTATTCAGAATACAACATAGATGACATATCAAATGTTTAAACTGAGAAAATGTATCATTTTAAGGGAAAAAAGGAGTTGATTTTAAATTTCATGGCATCAACACATCTCAAAAAAGTTGTTTGCAGTGCCGTTTAAGGGCCCAAAGATCACGGGCATCCAGTATGGTTTTCTGCAATTTTTTTCTCTGAGAAACTCCTTTCTGATATTGCTACACTGTTTTTTGCTGCAGCATTGGGGGAATTGGTGATCCTCTGCTCATCTTGACTTCTGAGAGACACTGCCACTCTGAGAAACTCTTTTTATTACTAATCATGTTGCCAACTGACCTAATAAGTTGCAAATTGGTTCTCCAGCTGTTCTTTATATGTACATTTAACTTTTTCGGCCTCTTATTGCTACCTGTCCAAACTTCTTTGGAATGTGTAGCTCTCATGAAATCCAAAATGAGCCAATATTTGGCATGACATTTTAAAATGTCTCACTTTCAACATTTGATATGTTATCTATATTCTATTGTGAATAAAATATAAGTTTATGAGATTTGTAAATTATTGCATTCCTTTTTTATTCACAATTTGTTCTTTGTTCTTGGTTTGGTTAAACAAAAAGTTCTTTGGAATCGGGTTTGTAATCGGACATCTTTTAGGGGGCCTAAGGTTGGCCAAATTGCAATCTGATTGGGTAAAGCAACAGCCTTAAGCAACATGAAAATTATGCAAAAGAAATCCGCAGTTGCTGACTCTGAAGGCCTTACATCAGTTAACTTTGTCCCTGGCAACATGTAGTATGATGGCTGAAAACTGATTAAATAGAAACTTTAAATAATACAGAAAAATAGAAAAGATATACAATTAATAGAATAGATTATTGGCCATTATTTAATACATATTCATGGACAAAAATATATTAAAGTGTAAGTCAGTGATTCTGAATTTAGGTCAGCAGAGATGGCCTGCCAGTTCTGCAAGGTGTATCTCTCTTAGACTTATGAGCACATATGACATGGCCAGCACCCTCTACATTTTTCCTCTATAGCCTGAAGATCTTGTCTGCAACCCTGTTTTAGTCCCTTGAATTGGTTTTGTGCATCTTCCACTATATTAAACCATCTCTGGACATCTGAAACAATGTAATAGAACATCATGGTTCAATGAATTGAATTCAATTCAATCAGGTTCAAATTAAACAGTCAACTTGTGGATGAAGTTACAATGGTAAATTACCATATTTTCCAGACTATAAGCCGCTACTTTTTTCCCCACGCTTTGAACCCCGTGGCTTAAACAATGAAGCGGCTAATTTATGGATTTCACAAGCTTCAAGCCAAAAAAACTGAGCACCATAAAATTAGACCAATGTAATTGCCAAACGGGTTCAGGTGAACCAAAGAAACTCTTTATATTAAATCGGGTGCGCTCCCACTGAATCGGGTCGCACCACATCATAAATATGGATGAGGTTCCTCTGACGTTTGACCTGCCTCTCACTCGGACTGTCAACAGGAAATGCAAATCATTCGTCACGCTGAAAACAACCGGGCATGTAAAAACGCACTTCACCTGTGTTCTGAGCTGTACGGCAACGGGAGAAAAGCTTCCACCAATGGTGATTTTTAATTAAAATACATTTTTATGTATTTAATTAAATTTTTTTTGCAGATGATCTCCGAGTTACGATGGTTCGACTTATGACTTACAATAGTTAATAGACTTATGACAATAGATTTATAATCACACTTTTGATATCACCCAAATGAGGATGGGTTCCCCTTTTTGAATCTGGTTCCTCTCAAGGTTTCTTTCTCATAACATCTAGAGGAGTTTTTCCTTGCCACAGTCACCATGGCTGGCTCATCAGGGGTAAATACACATCATTCACCTTAACTGTTAAATTCTGTAAAGCTGCTTTGAGACAATGTCTGTTGTAAAAAGAGCTATTGAAATAAACTTGACTTGACTTGACAATAGTGATACGACAAAATTGTAAACTGTTACTGTGCAACAGGCACAGGCATCAGTGTACAAAGTATGATACATTGGACACGCAGCTGGTATAAGGGTTACTCTCACCCTGTGAGATGCCCCACTCTCGCTAGCAGTCGACGGAGTAAAGTTGTCTCAGATTAAGTGTGTATTTCTTTCTGTTTCAAACGGTTTCAAACAGCAAGTTTAGTGATAAAAATATGTCTTCCAAGTGCCGAAGTATGTCTCCTACTGCTAGTGAAAAGAGGAAGAAGAAAGCCTTCAGCTTAGAGCATAAAATGAAAATATACAACCAGCATGATGCAGGAAAGGCTGTCACAGTCATAGCACCATCTTTGACTTACGATATTTTTGACTTAAGATGGAGTCATCATAACGTATCTTCATCATAAGTAAAGGATTGCCAGTTGTTTTTAAATGTGCACGCTTCATTCTCTTTCACAACCATACAGTTTTATTAAACCTCAACAGTGCAGGTGTTATGTAATTTAGATCTACTAGTAAATATAATTACAGGATATGTAAAGCTATTCATTTCCTATATATTGACAACAGCTTACTATTATTGTTGTATGTGAACTACATAAGGGTTTTTGTTTAAATGAGTGCAATCATATATATATATATATATATATACGGAGTCATCACATTATGTACCACCAGTGTTCACTCTCAGCATTTTCCTTGCCGTTTCTTTACATAGATTGATAGAGAGATACGCTTTTTAATCCTACAAGAGAACTTGCTAAGTCACAGCAGCATAACAATACCAGAAATTTTAATAATAATAAAAAAATCGATATTACAGGTCTACAATACAGAATGTACTGGACAGCAGTTACTCAGTGTGTACAACATTTAAACATTTAACATTTAATAATCATCATCATCATCATCATCATCATAAATAATAAATAAAAACAGAAACAAGCAAAGAAAGAAAATGAGAAAGAAAGAAAACAGTTGTACCAGCAAATCATTTAGTATATACATCATACACTATATGGACAAAAAACCTAGCCATTAGGGTTGCACAAGACAGTGCACTCTTAATGCTGGTCCCAAGCCTGGATAAATGGGGATGTTTACATTAGGAAGGCCATCCAGCATAAAACGTACTAAATCAAATATATGAATTACGAACCAGAATTTTATACCGGATCAGTCGAGGCCCTGGTTACCAACAGTGTTGTGCCGCAGTGTTGTACAGTTACTATTTACTTCATTCGAAAAGTAATGCGTTACTGTTAAAAGTAACTTTTTGGTTACGTTTTCAAGAACGTTCTTTAATGTTCCAATTAATGCCCTTTTTTGCGTTATGGTCTATACAAACACAAAACTGATTAAAACACAAAGTAATTTTTAAACATTTTTTTATTTAAGTCTTTTATTTAGGTTAAATCTTCATCGATGTATGTAGTTTATGGAGGTGCTTTGACAGATTGGAGTTGCTGCTTTGGCAGTAGACACCTTCGAACCAGAAAGACACAGCTTACATTTGACTAAAAAGTTTTTTGTCTTTGTGCTCAACTAAAGTGAAATAATGAGCATATTTCCATTTTGAGAAACCTGTCTTGCTCTCGCCTTGACTCGCCATTACTGCCGCACATACTTGAATAAACTGAAACTTATTTAAAAAGTAATGCGTTACAGTATTAGTTACTGTCAAAAGTAACTGGTTACCAATGACCGCCACAGGTATTGTTAGCCAACAGGGTACCGGTGGAAATTGGGCTACTGTTGGCCAAAGGAGGAGAAGAAGAAGAGGAAGAAGTCTACACAGACAGCAGGGAAAGGAGAAGTGGAGGAGAGTGGAGGATAGGGTGGGCACTTTAAATGTCAGTACTATGACTGTTAACGGGAGAGAGTTAGCTGATATGCGTGGAGAAAGATATGTTGTGTGTTTAGAAGACGAAGTGGAAAGGAAGTAAGGTCAGGAACATTGGAGGCGGGTTTAAACTGTTCTAGGGGTGATCCTGAAGGAGGGCTACAGTAAGAGTGTTGTGGAGGTGAAAAGATTTTACATTACATTTACATTTGCAGCATTAAGCAGACGCCCTTATCCAGAGCGGTGTACAAAAGTGCTTTGAGTCTCTAGCAATGAATAAATCTACACTGGTACGCAAGATTACAAACTTAATATAAATATAACTCTTGAATTCTACAAAGCAAACTTGGAAAGTGCTAATTTAAGTGTTTCAGGAAGAGGTAGGTCTTGAAGATAGCCAGGGAATTCGCTGTACGGACATCTAGGGGAAGTTCATTCCACTGCCTCGGTGCCAGACTAAAGAAGAGCCTTGAAGTATACTTACCTCTCATTCTGGGGAGTTTCTAATAAAGTGATGACTATGAAGCTGCAAGTTGAAGGGGTAATGATAAATGTAATCAGTTCTTACAAGTGGGTTGCGAAATGGAGGAGAAAGAAAAACTCTGGAGTAAGTTAGATGAAGTGGTGGAGAGTGTACCTAGGAAAGAAAGATTAGTGATTGTGGCAGACTTTAATTGGCATGCTGGTGAAGGGAACAGAGGTGATAAGGAGGTGATGGTAGGTATGGCCTTAAGGAGAGAAATGTGGATGGGCAGATGGTGGTAGATTTTGCTAAAACAATTGAAATGGCAGTGGTAAATACTTATTTTATGGAGCATAGGGTGATGTATAAGAGCGGAGGAATATATTCTATGTAAGAGATGCAACCTGAAGGAGATTGGATACTGTAAGGTGTTGGCAGGGGACAATGTAGTGTTGTGAAGATGGAGGGAGTATTTTGAGTGGCTGATGATTAAGGAAAATAAGAGAGAGAAAGGTTTGGATGATTTGGACATGGTGAAGCACGAAGTGGATAGGATTACTAAGGAGGAAGTGAGAGCAGCAATTATAATATGAAGAGTGGAAGTCGGTAGGACCAGATGACATACAGAAGCATGGAGATGTTTAGGAGAGATGGCAGTGGAGTTTTTAACCAAATTGTTTAACAAGATTTTTGATAGTGAGAGGATGCCTGAGAAATAGAGACGGAGTGTGCTGGTACCGATTTTTAAGAATAACGGTGATGTGCAGACCTGCAGTTACTACAGGGGGATAAAGTTGTTCTGTCACACCATGAAGTTATGGGAAAGAGTAGTGGAAGCCAGGCTAAAAGAAGAGTTGACCATCTGTGAGCAACAGTATGGTTTTTGGTATTTGCTTTGAGGATGTTGATAGAGAAGTATAGAGAAGGTCAGAAGGAGTTGCATTGTGTTTTTGTGAATAAAGAGAAAGCATACAACAGGGTGCAGAGAGAGGAGTTGTGGTATTGTATGAAGAAGTCAGGTGTTTCAGAGCCCTTTCCTGTTTGCAGTGCTGATAGACAGGTCGACAGACAAGGTCAGACAGGAGTCTCTGTGGACTATGATGTTTGCGTATGATACTGTGATTTGTGGTGAGAGTAGAGAGCAAGTTGAGGAGAGCCTGGAGAGCAGTCTCTAGCTGGAGTTTGGCTTGGTAGGGCGAATTGTTTGCCATTGGGTGAAACATGACTTGAGAGGCTGCCTCTTTGGCTTTGGTGCTGAAGCATGACTTGGGAGACCTCCTCATCGGCTTCAGGCTGGAGCATGATTTTAAGGCTGCCTTGTCAGCCTCAAGCTGGAGCTTGACCTGCAAGGCTGTCTAGTCAGCCTTAGGCTGGAGTTTGACTTGAGGACACTTGTGGACCCCTGACTTTAGCTTAGCTAAATGGGCCCCAGAACTGGGCTTGGATGGAGGGTCTCCTCGTGGGCTCCTTGCATTAGCAAAGCTCTCTTCAGCTGCTTTGGTGAGCTCCACTATAATGCGATCACCACGTTAACCTCAGGGTGGGACTCATCGAAGATGAGGCAGAGATCTTTATGGACCTTGGCTCTCATTTTGTCATAAAATGGTGGGAACAGGTTAACAGGCATATCAGTCAGGCTGGATTTCTCTAGAAATGCACAGGTCGGGTTTAGGCCCCTCATTAACAAAAACCCTTATAAGCATTGTATAGCATTGTATAGCACATTTACAGTAGACATTGTGTTAAGGAAAAACTCCCTGGGATGGTATGAGGAAGAAACAGGCACTCTGTGGTAATGATTTTAATTTATTTCCTGTTCTTTTAATGTGAGCTATGAATATTTGAATAAACCATTCTTATTGCTTCTTTTTACAGTCAATTGTGATTTGTTCTGATTGTCATGAATGTACATGCAATCACTATGTAAAAGATCCAATCAAGTAATAATGTTTTAGAGGATAATGGTGTAATAGGATAATGGTAATCAGTCAGCATAAATTTGTATTGGTTTGGCTCTAAATGGACTTAAGCCATGCCCGCATATAGTTGTATTTGGAAACCTTTACTGCAGTGTTTCAAAAAGATATTCAACCCTGATTAGTCAGCAAAAACAGGTCATTATTGTTAAAATAATATTGTTCCCTTCAGTGGTCCTGACCGCAATTGTAATAAAGTGCTCTGAAAGACTGGTTGAAGCCTTTATCACATATTCACTATCTGGCCCCTTGGACTCATTATAGTTTGACACACCATATCTTCTACACACAGCTCTGAGCTATCTAGACCAGGGAGGGAAATTATTAAAAAATGCTGTTTGTAGAGTACAGATCAGTATTAATATATTAAATTGAGTATGAAATACAGTACTACCAGTGGGCTCTCCAGAGTGTTGTGGGATCAGCTGAGTGTACTATCTGCACTGTGCTCTCTTGTCCTGCAGTTGATTTCCACCAATGGCGCTGGACTAAAGCCAATGAACTGTTGAACAATTAACTGTTTTCTCAATAGCATTCAGGGAAGTGCTTCCACTACTTCTTCTTATCATACATATATTCTTTTTTTTTTATATCAAGTGTGAAATACATTTTGAATTTGAAGCATTCATGACTGTAGCTTTATCCTGGTGTATGCTGCAGAAACATTTGTCCACATGTTAATAAAATAAGACCCATCTAAATACCCCTGCATCACCATTTAGCTATCGGGTCACATTGTTTTTCAGGGAGACAGATTGGCAGTGAACTCCAGTAAGTTCTAGGGTGGAGGTCCGTGTATTTATGTTAACAAATCATGGTGCACAGCACGTAAAAATCCACCTAAGGCATCTGGCCCTAATGGCATAACTGAGTATGCGCTTAGGGCATGTGCTGTGCACCATGATTTGTTAACATAAATGCACGGACGTGGTACAAGAAGTGGTACAAAAGTTGGTTGAGCACTCAGTCATGTTTTGCTTTTAGTCAGCTTCCTTTGCTGAATCAGCTCATTTTTGCTTAATCTACAAACCTTGCAATGTTATAAATTTCATATGGAGTGGGGATGGCTGAACAGGACTATTTGATAAGGTCCAAGGTTGAAGAGATGCTGGCATAGTCATGGAGGGGGACACTGTGCAAAATGTGAACAGAATGAAATGATTTGCAAGTCTCAAACCCATATTAGATTCAAAATAGAAAATAGAAAACATAAAATCTTCAAACTCATTTTGAATATGATGCCTGCAACACATCTAAAATAAGTTGGGAGATGGCCATTTTTACCATTATGCCCATTCCAAAGGCACTAGCACAACCCATAGCATAAAAAAGTCAGATGTTTCCTTCCAGGAACTCGAGCTGCGTCGCAACACTTTGGAAACACTTTTGCATTGTTCACGCTCTGAATCACGTGTGGAAGCGTTGCGAGCCACTCCGGCTTTGGTGGGCAAGGCTTACGAGGTAGCGGGTCAGGCTTCGGGTTGCCTCCACACAATGGGTGTGTTGCAGGCATACCAGGTTGACCTGCTGCAGGAGATGGATGAGGGATTTAGCTCTGTGGCTGATGATACTAAGGAGCTATGTTGCGCTGCTGACCTAGCCCTAAGGGCCACCAAAGCAAGTGCTAAAGCCGTGGGGCGGTCCATGTCAGCCTTAGTAGCCACAGAAAGGCAGCTGTGGCTCACCCTGGAGGATATTCCTGACAGGGACAGGGCTTTTTTGCTGAACGCCCCAATGGCCCCTTCTGGCTTGTTCTGCGACGCGGTCACTCCCAAGGGGTCGCTCAGTGGGCGCAGCCCCAGCGCGGTGCATTGCCAGGCCCCACGATAACTAGAAACAGAGCATTGGCACCCGGACCCCTCCGGACGAGCCCAAGGGCCCTGAGGGTCGTCATCTCCGGCAAGCGGGCTGTGCCACGGAGGCCCTGCCACAGGATGTGCTTAAGGGCACAGCCACCTCCAGCGGGTGTCTTACTCCACCTCCGCCCGGATTTAAATCAGAGAGCAGACGCCCTTTCGAGGCATGGTCTGAGGCCCGGGAATGGAAGCTCCACCCCAAGGTGGCGGAGCAGATATGGCAGAGGTTTTACAGAGCACAGGTGGACCTGTTTGCGAGGCCCACTCTACTGAGGTAATAGAGACCATTTTTCAATCCAGAGCTCCCTCTACGAGGAGATTGTATGCCGCTAAATGGTGCTTGTTCTCTGCTTGTTGCGAGCACCACATATTGGACCCAGTTAACTGCCCCGCTTGGTTCAGTGCTGGAGTTCCTGCATTAACAGTTTGCCGCAGGGTTGGCTCCGTCGACCCTAAAGGGTTACATGTCCGCTATCGCGGCTTATTGTGCTCTGCTTGCTGGGCAGTCGCTGGGTAAACACCCTTAGGTGACACGTTTCCTGCACGGCCCCTGGAGGCTGAGGCCTGGGACCTGACCCAGAGTGCCTGTGTGGGGCTTGGCCGTCGTGCTGGCGGCTCTGTCAGAGACCCCCTTCGAGCCATTGTCCGAGGTGGCTCTTGGGTATCTGTCTATCAAGACTGCTTTTCTTCTGGCCATATCCTCCCTGAAGAGGGTCGGGGACCTACAGGCTCTTTCTGTGTCCCCGTGTCTCCTGGTCTACCCCTGGCATGGGCAGTGCTTTTCTTTATGTACCAAAGGTGCCCACAAGATGAGTCCGTAGAGGAAGCCGGAGCAGCTGTATGTCTGCAATGGCCCCTATAGAAAAGGGTTTCCTGCCAACAAGCAGACTCTCAGTAGGTGAATTGTTGATGCTATTTATTTAATCTTAATATGAGTCCTTTGGTCCCCCAGATCCTTTTCTGGGTCAACGCTCATTCCACTTGGAGTGTGGCGGCCTCTATGGCCTGGCCGGTTTTTGGGAAATTCCACAAGGAATTTAATGCATACATGGAAATGGTAAAAAAAGAAAAAAGAACTGAACCCACCTTCTGAGAGAAGTGATTTGAGGTATGATCTGTATCTGCCAAAAGGTGCTATATTTGTTATGTGCAAAATACTTTTCCATGCTTATAGTAAATCTATAAGACGTTTAGATTAAATTATTCGTTACATTCTTTTTTGGGAATTTTTTAAATAATTTTACCTTACTATAATGTTGTAAAATCAAATAAAAAATTTACTCAACTCAAGTGTAGAATCAATAACCCAAAAGGATCTTCTTATTCTCTGTCTGGGACTCTTTGTCACTGACAATGCAGAAGTGGGTCAAAAAATCCTCCAATATTTTCTATGGAGTGAGAATATCACCATATACAAAAACTGTTATGGTATGAAACAGGTCTTATGGGGACATGTGTAAAAAAGATTTGCTTATAGCACTTTATGATGAATATGTAGAGTTTATAGAAAATTGTTGACATTTCTATTTTCCAAAGTTCAAAGAGAATTGGACAGACTCATTACTAACATATAAAGTTATATAAAAAACATTATCACAAAAAGTTTGACAGAAAGATTTTGAACACAGCACAATCATAAATCACTATTAATTCAACCACCACCATCTCTCTCAGTAAATGATTTACAGTGTTTACACAGCTGTTGATACAGAAAATCAAATGTAAAACATACTTATCACTCTTCAGCTTTCAACCTATATTTTTGCAGATATAAAATAGTCAGTTGATATGGTGATTAAATTAATATGTTTTTTTATGCTATATTTTTTTTTTTATGCTATATTTTATAGCTGTTTATGTGTATGTGCAAAGGTGTATTTTTTTAGCCTTCGGTGCCTTGGCTTGTTGTTTTATTAATTAGGGATGAACTGCTGGCAGTATAAAATGAAAAAATAAATCAATCTAGTGTGCACTCTAGTGTGCATAACTCTAACATAAATGAGAGTACATGTTTATGCACAGCTTTCGCAAGACCTCATCACAGCTTCTCAATGGGGCTGAGGTGTGGACTTGGACCTGTCCATGCCAACAGCTTAATCAGCAAAGTCTTATTGTGTCGTTTGATATCCTTTGATTAATAGTCCTGTTGCATGATCCAGTTTCAGTTCAATTTAACTACCGGCAGGATAGCTTCACGTTTGTCCCAAGACAGTTCTGGTATACAGAAGTGTCTCATGGACAATAGATTTCCACCTAAAAATAGGTTACTAGCCCAAATATCCCTACTCCACCACGATGCTTGCCAGTTGGTGTGAGATGTGTTGGTCTTGGTCTCTGCAGTCTAAATCTTAATAATCCAGATTGTTTGCATTTTTTAAGATACGATTTTGCAAACCTAAGCCATACTACATATTCTTTTGGGGAGAAGCATTCTTCCCTAGCCATATTCTCTTAATGCCATGCTTGTTCAGTCTTTTTCTTTGCTGCCACAAACAAATATTTACTGCCTCTGTCTCATGATGTAGATCTCGGAGATTATTTAATATCACTGAGCATTAAATGGTCTGTTGCTTCAGTTTTAAAAAGTCCTTACTGTAAAATACTCCACATGCCCTTTATAACCCTTTCCCGTATTGACAAGCAGCATTTTTTTTTCATAACAAAATTAAATACATTGTGTTTTGTGTCACCTTAGGTTATTTGTTTGTTTAAACAGTTGGTACTGTCCCCACAATTATTATTCAGGCACTGATAAATGCAAATAAGTATTTAAAGGGTATGTTTTTGTAATTTGAAAGTAGGTGAAATGAACTGCAATATTTTTTATTTTGATGCAAACGTCTCCAGGTTACATATCTAACCCTGGTTTCCTGAGGGAACGAGACGCTGCATCAACAACGCTTTGGGAACGCTTCCGCGTTGTCCATGCTCTGAATCACTTGTGTAACCCCGTCCAGTGGAAAGCGTGCCTTCACTGACAGGGAGACTTCATGACCAGGAAGCTATAAAAAACACATGAAGTAAAGCACATGAAGATCCAGGGTTACATACCTAACCTGGAGCTGCGTCAACAACGCTTTACGAACAGGGTTTTTAATACTGCCTGACTGAAGGTCTCTTCCTAGTGTGTGAGGGAACAGCTAGGTCGAAGGACAGAGGGGCCAGGAGTGTCACTAAGGTCAACAAAGGTTGGCGGGGTGGACCAGCCCACAGCGTTGCAGAGTTCACGGATGGAGACTCTAGAGGACCAAGTTTTAGAGGCTGCCACACTCCGGATTACGTGTGCTCTGACCCCGAAGGGAGCAGGTGACCAGAGGACTCGTAAGAGGAGGCAACTGCATGAACAGAAAAGAGGGGGCCACAGAGAGGGCCTGCAAATCCCCTACTCTCTTAAGATAGAAAATGGCCAGGAGGAACACAGTCTTAACTGTGAAAAGCCTCCAAGATGCCTTGGCCAATGACTTGATGGGGGGCTCAGATAGAGCCTAGAACATGACTGCCAACTACCACACAGGCCCTTTAAATCGCACCGGGGGCCTCAGACTCTTGAGTGCCACGGAGAAAACGCATCACTGGCGGGTCTCTGCCCAGTAATTGCCCCGCCAAGGGGGAGATGATGCGCTGAAATGGTGGACGCATGGACTTCGACCCTTTGGTGAGCTGTTCCTGAAGGAATTCCGGCACTGAACCAACCGGGCCGTTAGCTGTATCCGATTGGTGCTGATCGCTCTCCTCCGACTGAGCTAATATTAACCAATTGTCTATATAGTTTAAGATGCAGATGCCCTGAAGTCTCAGGGGAACCAAATATCAACACACTTCGTGAATTTGTACGCTTCGGGCACGAAAAGCGAACCTCAAGAACTTCTTGTGAGAAGGAAGGATAGATACATTAAAGTATGCATCCTTTAGATTTATCGTGACAAACCAGTCTTAGGATCTTATTTTAGACACCACATGCTTGAGGATCAGCATCTTGAAACTGAGTCTGATTAGTGGGGGGTTCAGCTGACATAGATCTAGAATAGGATGCAACCCTCATCCTTTTTGGGAACTATGAAGTACCGGCTGTGGAACCCGGACTCTCTGTCTGATGGAGGGGGTGGGCGAGACCCGAACTGAATTGTATAGTCTCTGTCTACAGTACGCAGGACCCACTAAAACACGTCTCGCAGAGCTTCCCAGGCTGCTAGGTAGTCTCTGAGGGTATCAGTCTCTTGAGACTTACCTCTGGTGTGCCTAGAGCCAGAGCTATGACACAGGGCAGAAATCAACGAGGGTGCTTGCTAGAGTGCCCTGAAGCACTGATTGTGGCAGGGTTGACGGACCAGGTCCCTGGGGGTGCCAGGGCAGGGCAGGCACCGTGTGACCCTTTCCCGGCAGGGTCCTCAAAAAGTCCCGTGTTAGGCCTTCTTGGCCTAGCAAAGGAAGTGCGAGTCGCAACGCTCTGTTTATGAACCTTCCAATGAAGGTAGGTGCTGGGTAATTCCTGGGACTGCGCTCGCCAAGCAGCCCCATGAGAGCGACGTGGAAGAAACCATTGAAATGCCACCGCCGGACACCTCAGTGTGCAGGTTCAGAAAGAATGGCAGACCCCGATGCAGAGGTTGTGATACAGGTTTTAGAAAGTGCTCGACGAGATTAATGGACGGAGAGGCTTTCTGCTCATCCACCGGCCAAGCCAAATCCAGCTTGGCAATGGCACGGGTCACAATCTCATTAGCTCCTCAAATTCCAGCTCAGAGATCAGACCAACTCCTGCAAGGGGAAGAAACCGACGAAAGGCGTGCTTCCAAAGCTTGCGAACGAGCACTGGACCGGGCAGGTGAGGCAGGAGTAAGGTTAAAGCCCTACTCAAAACCTGCAAGGTCCATCTGCAAGCCCCAGGAACTAGGCTTGCTGCTCCACCTCAGCGAGAGCGGGGCCAGCGAGGAGTGAGAGCATGTTCCCTGAAGAGTGCCCATTGGGAGCGGAGTGTTCGCCGCGACATGCAAGTCTTTTTGCTTGCCTTCATTATTTTTATATATATTTTATATATATATATAAAATATATATAAAAATATATATATATTTTATATATATCTTTTTTCAGACATACAGTTGGACAAAAAATACACATAAACAATTGTTTCATGAACAAACAGAAGCTGGCTCCGGCTTCACTCTATGCACTTTTATAGCTTTCTGGTTGTGACGTCACCCCGCCGATGACACCTCGCTTTCCATTGGACTGATTGCACACGTGAATCGGAACGGAGACAATGCGGAAGCGATCCCAAAGCATTGTTGATGCAGCTCCAGTTCCTGAAAGGGAACAATGATTTCACAAAATGTCATGTATACTTCATAAAATTTGATCACCATATTATTTTATTTTGTGTTTGTTTTATACTGTCTTGACTTTGACCTTGACCCATTTATTTAATGAAAGCCAAAAGAGCTAAAATGTTCTGCTTAGATTTAGGTGTAGACATAGCTTTTTAATAAATATGTGTCTTTACAAGCACAATAGGAAAAGTGTGTTTGTGTGTGGGTGTGTTTGTGTGTGTGTGCTAAAGAGACAGATTCTTGCTCAAATACACATAGTATGAGGATGTTGAGTGTGTGAGATGGACAGAAGAGTGTTTCAGTGTCTGTTAATTTCTTACAGAATTGATTATTTAACATAATTTGTACTGTGCTTT
This sequence comes from Silurus meridionalis, assembly GCF_014805685.1. Taxonomy (NCBI): domain Eukaryota; kingdom Metazoa; phylum Chordata; class Actinopteri; order Siluriformes; family Siluridae; genus Silurus; species Silurus meridionalis. The sequence goes on along the minus strand of NC_060904.1, from coordinate 9,077,604 downwards.
CCTTTCCACTTTCTCCTACAAATAATCTTTCTTTTTTATTTTCTCTCTCTCTCTCTCTCTCTCTCTTTCTCTCTCTCACTTACTGTCTTATTTCTCTTACTGTTTTTGCTTTTTTTTAATTCTCTTCTTAAACTCATTCCTCGTGTCTCTATCTTTGCCCACTCTCTCTCATCTTATTTTTTTCTTTCTTTGGATACTCCTCTGTGTCTTTCTGTATGAATCCATGGTTTCTGCTGTTGTTTTACTCTGTCTTCTTGTCTATCTTTTCTCTTGGGCTCTTTCTCTCTTTTCGGTCCCTCCATCACCATCCCCACTTGCCTTCTCTGTCTGTCTTGTAACATTTCCATTTCTTTCTATTTACCCCTGCCATTTTTTGTTCCCTTTGCTCCTGTCCACACTTCTCTATATCTCATGCCATTAACATTTTCTTTTTCTTTTTCTCTCAATTAACCCTAACCTTTTTTATCACTCATTTACTATATGATAACTTCCACCTTTCTCTTTCTTCTTAATAAAAACACTTCATACTCTCCCTCCACTCTCTCATTTGCTCCCTCCCTACTTGTTTCTCTGTGTAGTGATTTGAAGCACGAGCTAGAGGAGGAGGGCACACGCTGTCTGCTGCTGGCCAAGCAGCGCGGCTTTAACGAGCAGTGCTGCATTCGCTGCTGTGGGCCATTCAGCTTCTTCCTCAAGCCGCGCCGCATCTGCCTCGACTGTCGATTTAATGTCTGCAAAGCCTGCTGCTCGTACAGCCAGCATGAGAATGGCTATGTCTGTGCATTTTGCCACAAGAGCAGGTCAGTAAGCATGCATACTACTATCGCCCTCTCTCTCTCTTTCTCTATCTCTCTCTCTCTTTCTCTCACACCAACACACAACATGGTCATATACATACACATGCAACTGCAAAACTCAAAGACAATGTTCTGTTTATTGTTATTCATTTTGTCTATATGGGGGTTTAAAAGAGCAGTATAGACCCAGGGTTAGAGTAACAGGGGCTACAAATATGCATTTAGACAGACAACAAACAGACAAGTGTGACATGTTGGTTCGAACAGACACCAAGAGCAAGCACCAACACACAAGTGCATATGCTCACCTGAATCATCAAATCAAGATATACATCTGTGCATTAAATAACATGAATACAGGGTTTTGCACACATTGCTGCTCCATATTTGTTATACGTGTGACCTGGGGGGCTTCTACAAATGAAAAACGGAGAACAGAGAGTCCATACATGTGATGGATAGAGGAGGGAATAGAGGAAAGCAGCATAAGCAGATAAAGGGAGGGGCGCTTTGATACAGGGTTACTGGACAAATGCTTTTTAGGCACTGAGAGCCATGGCAGCACAGAGAGAGAGAAAGAGAGAGAGAGAATATATTAACTAAAATATTTCCTGCTGTTGTAAAGATTGCATTCAAGGCAGGGTGCTCACTGTCTAAACCACACACAGTCAGGGTGTTCTGATTCACGGCACTATTCTTCCTTTCTAACTGAAAGCTTGGACAGAACCAGTATAATGAATATGATACACTAAATTTGCATGGTATTAAAATTATGGAAAAGTGGAAAGGTGAAAAGGTATGTGTTTATATTTGCTTGTGTTCTTAAAGAGGATAATTTAGGTAATGCATTTTTTGGTAAAATAAATAAAATAAAATAAAAATATTAACTATAAAACTTGCTAAACTAAAGCGTTCTCTAAAAACCTTTGTACTACACTCAAATGTAATTCCCTTTACTAGTATTACCGATATATAATGTACATGCATGTTACCATGTCTTATGCTTTTAAGCCAATGACAACTCTGCAAATAGATTTCCAGACCTTACACAGAGTTACACCATCACATTCAATGATCAGTCTTTGGGTGCCTGACATGAGATGCAAATGCACGACCTTGAGATTCTCATACTCTACCAACAGAACTTGGTGGGCATGTACTGTATGCGTTATATAACCAAATGCTGCATATTTGAATGTATCAGGCAAAGATTCCTACCATCTGTGTGTGACAGAATTTCAGCAGAGGTACACCCCCCTCTAAACGGATTACTAAATCTAGCCTTTAAATTAGACATCTCCGAGTGGCATGAATAATTTTACCAGCAGTTGTTTGTGATAAAGAAAGAAAGCAAATAAAACGGCTTTTACTTCTTGTACACTTCACATGTATAGTACACAGTGAACTTTCTACTCATATTTAAGTTAGAAATTCAGGATGCAGAGTCAGTCCTGATACAGCACCCCTGAAGCAGAGAAGGTTACAGGCCTTGCTCAAGGGCCCAACAGTAGCAGCTTGGCAGAACTCCCTTCTGATCAGTAATCCAGACCCTTAACTATAGAGCTACCACTCCTCTGAAAGTCTGAATATCCAGAGTTCATTACAGAGGTTAAGTTTAGCAGTCATAGTAGTGAGCTGCATTACTAATTCTCAGTAAAAGAATAGCAAGGCAAACGTTTGGTGGGTGCATGTGTATGTGTGTAAGAACGTATTAATTCTATGCTTACTCATACATACAGATCAACAGATCAGACTCTCTGTTAGTGCCTTCTTTTAATTGTACCAATTGTACCATCTAACATATATATATATATATATATATATATATATATATATATATATATATATATATATATATATATATATATATATATAATGTTTGTGTTATTGTATCATACTGTATATCATATTACATGTATTATAATGTATTACATATTACATGTTTACACAGCTCTGGTTTAATTCACTTTGTCATACTCCTATGATTAAATTTACATTTGAATAACAAATCAGGGACATAAGATATAGCTGCAGTAGGATTTATTTTGAGAGCTGACAAAATTGGGATTAAAAACAATGCCAAGCACACTTACATCAAGATAATCAAATTAAATTAACTTTTTGTGACATAATCATTCACAGTATAGCATATAATGCTTTTTACAGCATAAAATGTTTTTTCTTTTTTTACTGTTTCAGGAAATAAAATAAAAAGAAAAAGTGTATATTTGGCAATTAAGTAATTCAGACATGGATTCAGACATAATCAGATTTGTTTAAATTACCCATAATAAAATAAATGTCATTTTGAATTATCTTTTCCGCAGAAAACATCCCACTTTCAAATTCTCTATTTCAATTTTACATTATTATATGTAAGGGAATTTACTTTTTTTTAACTTAGAAAACATTGGGCATAAACATTTTTTCTAAAAAAAATATAGTTCATAAACCAGATTATATAAATTTTTTCTCCTTTTTGCAATTGCTAATTTTAGCAGAGTAGCTTCTTGTTTATTGCATTACAACAAAAGAGCTGGGAGAAAGAATGCTGACTTGCACTGTATTTTTTCAAACTGCTGCTCATTTAGCACATCATATAGCAGCTGCACACAGTTGGAAGAAAGAACTAACTGCACAGTTCTGAATGTGTGAGCTGACAGATGTCAGTGATTGCATAGTGCCAATCTGATCAACAGCTCCCAGAGAGCGAAAGCCGGGCATGTTTTACTTTCATCCTTTTAGCTAAAAGCAGCTGTAGCAATTACATTTTTTCTTATCAATGTTTATTCATGGTTTTGGTAGTGTATTAGTAACAATAATGCATAGAGACCTATGCTAATGTTTAAGAGAAAAACAACAGTCAATACCTTTTTTTTTCCCGGAGAATCAATTATTGGTGATAGTTTTGTTTTCTCTTTATTTAGAGGTATCCAAGTGTTTGCCATTTTTGGAACCACAGAGGACAGCAAATGGTCTATTAGCAGAATTTTAAATATACTATATTTCACTTTGTGATTGATTGATAGATAGATTTTTAACTAGCAGTTGGTGGTATATTTATTAAAGTCTGTTTAGCAGTTATTTGTAAATATAGAAATGCTCATGCACAGCATGCCTGCAACACTAATGGCACTCTAACCTCAGATGCATAAATACATATTAGGAATGTATTCCTGTTACACACAGATGAGTTTGTCATTAAGTTTCTCAGCCGAATCCTGCAGAGGTGCTGAAGTGGAATCATGATTTCATACCTGTAGGGCTCTAGCAAATGGATGCAGAACCAGATGCAACACCACCACAACCTCAATTCCAAAAAAAGTCAGGATGCTTTGTTAAATATAAAATAATTAAAATAAACAGAATGCAACCATCTTAAGATCTTATAAATGTATATATTTTTCACAGTATAACATAGAACACCTATCAAATGTTACAAATATCTTCAGAACAGTTAAGTGTCATTTACAAATTCAGGTTAAAGCCCTATTTAACAAAGAAAAAATCATGATGAATGATTCAAAAACACTATCGTTTTGTCTGGGCAAAAACTCCTTTCAATTAAACTGAGGCTAAAATAAAAAAATTGGAAAGCCTGCATCTAGGTACAATAGTGTCTATAAAATAGGCAGCTTTTGACATCTGGAAAATCACCATCAATTCGGAAAGGTATATACAGTTTTTAGAAGAACATGTGCTTCCATCCATATGATGTTACATAGAAGAAAGAGCAATTTATTGTTGTTGACCTTTGGAAAAATCCATGACAAATGCTTTAGACATGGGTGAATTTGTAAGGATTTTTCCAAGAAAAACAGGAAAGGAAAAAGGGAATTCTGTAGCTAGATGGATGGATGGATAGAATAACAGCTAGACAAAAAAAAGGAATTTGAGATATAACTGATATACAATACAAATACATTGTCAGGGTTGCAGTTCATTATTAAGTAATAAAGTGAGGAAAAAATGTTTTAAAAATATTATTATTATATATAAAGAGTTTATATAATGTTCTGATACTATCTTTGGTTAAGTAATGAATTGAGAATTGTTTTAAATTACGAATTAAATTTTGAAGTTTTTATAATCACTGTAAAGTTTTAGTTTGAAATTCTAATTCTTCAAATATTAGTTATGGAGAGAATTGGATTAGGTGTTGGGGCCACTCCAGTATAGTGAGTTAAATGTCTCAAGGCAGAAAGGTTTCAAAGCACACGCACACACATACACATTCAACTGAATAACACATTTCTGTCACAGCTCTGCTTCTGTTCTTTCATCCTTGCATAACTCACTGCACAAAAGCACACAATCACTATTTGAATTAATGCACAGATGCATGATTTTTGCCCTACATTTTCTTTGGCTCTGCCCGCTTTATACATGCCTTCCAAAATTACACAGACTGTACCAGAAATGAGAAAATTATATTTTACCAGTATAAAGGTACACAAAGTTCAGGGTTCGGTACGTACCTTGGTTTCTAAGTCACGGTTGGGTATAATTTCAGTATGGTTAGGTGGAAGAAATGCAAAACATAAAATTGCTGTTTTGCAATTTTTTTTACATTTATTAAAGTAGTTTATTATGATTAACATTTGTGATCATCAACATTTAAACACTTTACTTTTTTAAACAATTTTTAAAATGCCTGCTTCGTTGAATAATATATAAAATAATATTTTATATTTTATAAAAATAAATTAGAATAAATCAAATGATTTATTCAATATTTTTTTTTGTAACTAACTGAATAGGCACAAATTAAATTGATTAAATAAAATGTCATAAATAGAAAATTTTATTTAAATAGTTTACATCTGTTAGTTAAGAGAAATTCTTGAAGCTGGACATAAAATAAGAATCCATAACCCTAGCGTTTGCGGTTAGACACTTCCTAGTTAGCAGCTAATGCTAGCGCTATGGATTTGTTAGAGCTTTCATGCATGCACAAAACAAATCTTTTTTTGGTACAAAGTAGCCACAGAGACACTGCGCTTACTCTAGTTTTTTTTTATACCTCAGGCATTGTTGTGTGTGTTTTCAAGTTTATTAATAATAATAAAAATATAATAAAAACTTAAAAAATCAGCACTTAATTTCTGTCAGAAAAGTGTGTTAATTTCAACACCAAGGAAAACTCATCTAGTAATCTTTTTTAATTTTCTCTCCTTTGCACTGTTCAAATGCTTTAGATTGAAGTGAATGATTAAAAGTATGAGTGTGGGGCCCTTTATTCTTTAATTTGTTTTGAATATATTTCTGCATGGCTTTTGTATTTTATTTGTGTTGAGACCCCAATTTGATAGCTCTTCAAGCACCATGTTTGTGAGTGTGGGTGGCATTTCTGTAAGTTGTTTTGGATCAGGGCATCTGCCAAATGCCATAAATGTAAATGTGACAGGGCATTGGGGCATTATGCTTGTTTGTAGTCAGTATAGATAAGAGTCTCTGCACTGTGCTGTTCTGGAAGAACCATTATCACTTCATTGGATTTTGAGTTCGATACATCTTAATTTTAAACCATGACTTCTCAATATGTTTTATGGAGTAAAAGACAGGAGGTGGAGCTGGAGGTAGCAGAGCTGAAGATGTTAAGGTTTTCGTTGGGAGTGACGAGGATGGACAGGATTAGAAATGAGTTTATTAGTGGGAAAGCGCATGTAGGACGTTTTGGAGACAAGGTGAGGGAGCCACTAAGAAGGAGGAGAAGAGGAAGGCCAGGGAGGAGGTTTATCTATGTGGTGAGAGAAGACATGCAGGTAGTTGGTTTGAAAGAAGCAGACAGAGTAGTATGGAGACGGATGATCCGCTGTGGTGAACTCTAATGGGAGAACCCGAAAGAAGAAGACTTCTCAATATGTTTTACAGTTTGCTTTGTCATGATCATACTCAGTAGTTGATTAAATTATTTTAAATGTCATTTGATGAGTATGTAGCATTTTAAATTGACCAACTGTAAATACATTTATGTTACTGTTTGTTGCTTGCTATGCTTTTGCACATAAAGCAACAATATTTATTTTAGCTTGCATAACATTATAATGTATAGTATGTAGTTTATAAAAATGTGTGTAGCTTGCAACATCCCTAACTAGTCTAGATGGATTGTAGTTAAACAAGCAGTTATTACTTTTAATTGAGGTGATGTCATAAAGGTTTTTATATGATTGTACTGAATAGGTCCTGAACTAAGTTCAGTAAGGGGAATCTCAAGTGCTACAGTGGCTTAAAAGGCTTAAGTTTAAAATACATATTATAAGGATATAGATGGTGTATATATCTTATGGCTACAATTAGCCAAGGAGTTGTTTGGCACTTGGTTCCGAGAATTAGATAAATTGTGCACAAAACATCCATTTAGGGTAATATTTATACATGAAATTTAGCTTTTAAAAATGTATCCAAATTTGCGGACTGCTCAAATAATATGTCTTACTCATCCACTGATGCTAGCTGAAGCAGAGAGGAGCTTTTCAAAGCTGAAACTAATCAATGGGTAGATGTTGGGTCATGGCGTGGTTTACCCAGGGCATCATTCAAGCTGGAACAGTCAATGCCAACAAACATACGGTTCAGTGTCAGTTCAACAGCAAGCAGAACATTTTGAGAAGAATAAATGATGGAAGAACTCTAAACTCTAAATTGCCACAACACCCATGGCCTTTTGAAGTCATTGAAAATAAGTTTTTTTAATGATACTTTATTAGATTTTAATTAGTGTTTAACTCATTTATATTATTATATTAATAAATTGGTCTGCTGAGACTAACTTTAGTGTCTTTTCACATAAACTGAGTTGATTAAGCAAGAGTCTGAAAATTATAAAAATGATGACATCATAGCCATAAAAAAAAATTCCTATTACTTGGATACGTAAGTACATTTGAAAGTCAAGTCAAGTCAAGAGGCTTTTATTGTCATTTCTACTATACACAGTGGTACACAGTAAAAACGAGACAACGTTCCTCCAGAACCCTGGTGCTACACTAAACAACATAGAGCTATAACACAACACAAAGCTACGTAAAGTGCATCGAGTGCAACCTAGTGCAAACAGTGCAGACGAAAAACAGTACAGACTGACAGTGCAGGCAGACAACACAAGACAACACAAGAGAAAACACATAACCCAAGATAGCGCCGACCAGTAAACCTACTGTATACTTCGATTATACAGTACTGTACAAAGAGAACTGTAAGAACTATAACTGGGAGTATATATAAACAAACACAATGCAGTGCAAAAAACAGCACTAGCAGCAGTCTAGAGGTGCAAAAAACAGCATGTTAACAGTATAATACAGTCGACGGGTGCAAAAGAAACAGCAGGTACACAGTGTAATGCGGTCAAGTATAAATAATATTAAATAAATGATGGTGGAATGGATTAAGATGAGTAATGAGTCTGTGTTAAGTTCAGGTTGTATAGTTCGGTAACACACATTTGAGTGAGTGTGTGTGTGTGTGTGTGTGTGTGTGTGTGTGTGTGTGTGTGTGTGTGAGTTCCATTTCAGTTCTGTGTATTGAGGAGCCTGATGGAGTCTGGTTGTGGCGGCCCGAATGCTTCGGGACCGCTTTCCTGATGGCAGGAGGGTAAAGAGTGTATGTGACGGGTGTGTGGGGTCGTCCACAATGCTGTTGGCTTTAAGGATGCAGCGTGTGGTTTAAATGTCCATGATAGAGGGGAGAGATGATCTTCTTAGCTGTCCTCACTATCCTCTGTAGGGTCTTGCGATCCGAGACGGTGCAGTTCCCAAACGAGGCAGCGATGCAGTTGCTCAGGATGCTCTCAGTGGTCCCTCTGTAGAACATGGTCAAGATGGGAGGAGGGAGATGAGCTTTTCTCAGCCTTCTCAGGAAGTAGAGACACTGCTGGGCTTTCTTAGTGATGGAGCTGGTGTTGAGTGACCAGGTGAGGTTGTCCGTAAAACTCAACCCCAGCAAAACAGAACTGCTGGTCATTCCAGGTGATTCATTTCCAGGTCAAGATCTCCAAATAACACTTCATAACTCTCTGCTCTCCCCTTCAGCCACTGCTCGTAACTTCGGGGTAGCTATGGACAATGAACTGTCTTTCTTCCCACGTCGCTAATGTTGCTCGTTCTTGTCGATTTCTTCTCTATAACATCCGAAGGATTCGACCATTTCTGTCCATACAGGCTGCCCAGGTGCTTGTTCAGTCTCTTGTCATTTCAAGTCTTGACTACTGCAACTCTCTGCTGGCAGGTCTACCCCTGAACGCTATTCGTCCACTGCAAATTATACAAAACGCAGCTACACGACTTATGTTCAATCAGCCCAAGTTCTCCCACACCACCCCACTGCTTCGCTCCCTTCACTGGCTTCCAGTAGCTGCACGTATCAGATTCAAAACACTGATGCTTGCCTACAAGGCCAAAAATGGACCAGCACCATCTTACCTCAGTGACCTCATCACATCTCGCACTGCACCATGCTGTCTGAGATCCTCCAGCACTGCTCGACTGGTACCACCTTTTCTCAGAATGAGAGGTAAGTACACTTTGAGGCTCTTCTCTGTTCTGGCACCAAGGTGGTGGAATGAACTTCCCCTAGATGTCCGTACAGCAGAGTCCCTGATTATCTTCAAGCGAAGACTGAAGACCTACCTCTTCCTTAAATACCTAAATTAGCACTTTCCAAGTTTGTAGAATTCGAGTTATATTTATATTAAGTTTGTAATCTTGCGTACCAGTGTAGATTTATTTATTACTAGAGATTTAAAGCACTTTTGTACGTCGCTCTGGATAAGGGCGTCTGATAAATGCCGCAAATGTAAATGTAAATGTCCGCCAGATGAACACCAAGGAGATTGGTGCTCTTGACGATCTCCACTGAGGAGCCATTGATAATAATAATAACCTAATAATAACTTTGTGCTCTCCTGAAGTCCACAACTATCTCTTTGGTTTTGTCAACGTTCAGAGACAGGTTGTTTGCTCCACACCAGGCTGTTAACTGTTGCACCTTCTCTCTGTATGCTGACTCGTTGTTTCTGCTGATTAGACCCACCACGGCTGTGTTGACAACCTTGACGATGTGATTTAAGATGTGCATTGCTAGACAGTCATGAGTCAGCAGAGTGAACAGCAGCGGGCTGAGCACACAGTGTGGTGGTGCTGGAGATGCTGTTCCCGATCCAGACTGAGGTCTCCCAGTCAGGAAGTCCAGGATCCAGTTGCAGAGGGAGGTGTTCAGGCCCAGTAGGCTCAACTTCTCAATCAGGTGCTAAGGGATGATTGTGTTGAATGCTGAGCTGAAGTCAATGAACAGCATTATTACAAATGAGTCCTTGTTGTCCAGGTGGGTGAGGGCCAAATGGAGGGTTGTGGAGATGGCATTGTTCGTGGAGCGGTTTGGACGATACGCAAAGTGCATGGGCTCCAGGGAGGGTGGAAGCTGGGTCTTAATGTGCCTCATGACAAGCCACTCGAAGCACTTCATCATGATGGGTGTGAGCGTGACAGGACGATAGTCATTGAGGCAGGAGACAGTAGACTTCTTCGGCACGGGAACAATGGTCGTTGTCCTGAGGCACGTAGTAACAATGTTGCTGCTCCTCAGGGAGATGTTGAAGATGTCTGTAAAGTGGTTTAACTCTGCAGACTTCTAGAAGTCTACTTCTAGAGTTTTCCTCACTTCAGCTGTGGTTAGACAGAGCACCTGGTTACTGGGAGGAGGGGTGGTTTTCCTCACCTTCACGTTGTTCTGTACCTCAAACCGGGCATAGAAGTCGTTCAGCGCATTTGGGAGGGAGGCATCATGGTCACAAGCAGATGATGTTCCCTTGTAGTTCGTGATCGCCTGGATGCCCTGCCACATGCGCTGGGTGTCTTTGCTGTCCTGAAAGTGGTCGTGGATTTTTTTTTGCGTGTGCGCGCTTCGCCTCCCTGGTGGCATGGGACATTTTGGCCCTTGCCCTGCTGTGAAGGCAGAATCTCTTTGTTTCAGCAGCACACGGTCTGTATGCTGGAATTAGCATAACAGAGTTGTGGTCTGAGTAGCCGTGACATGGCGGGGCTCTGCACAATACACGCCGGGGATGTTTGTGTAAACAAGATCCAGCGTGTTTGCTCTTCTTGTTGCAAAGTCCACATGCTGATGGAGTTTAGGGAGCACAGTCCTGAGATTCACATGGTTGAAATCTCCGGCGATATTAAACAATCTGTCGGGGTGAGCATTCTGCAGGTCGCTAATAGCGCCATAGAGTTCACACAGTGCCCTTTCTTAGCATTTGCGCTGGGGGGATGTACACTCCGACAATGAAAACAGTGGTGAATTCCCAAGCTAAATAAAACGGTTTGCATCTTAGAGTCACGAACTCCACTAACGATGAGCAATAGCGTGAGACAAGCACAGAGTTCTTGTACTATTCTGTGTGATATAAACACACACGGATGCTGGATGGCGGCTTCCGGAACTCTGTCGCTGAGCCACGTCTCCGTAAAAACAAAGATGCAGCAGTCTCTGAACTCTCGCCGCGTGGTCCGCTGGACTCGGCTGTAATCCAGTTTATTGTCGAGGGAGCAGACATTAGAAAGGAGAATGGACGGGAGAAGGAAAACACTGCATTTCATTATAAGAACCTTGTCCCATCTGTGTAACAAAGTGATGGTACTATCATGGTTTGGTCTGTGCTGCATATGGGCCAGGATAACTTGTGCTCATTGATGAAATAATGCATTAATAAAAAGCAAATTATAAAGGGCAGTATTAGGATCTAATTAGGATCTATCCATTAACTAAATCTCATGAGAAAATGTGCCTCAAGATAACAACCCCAAGTCGTTCTTGAAAAAAAAAAAAATTATGTTGAAAAAGTATATATATTTTGCTCACGGTCATGACCTTAATCCAAAAAAAATTTTGTCCCATTGTGCAGGAATTGATCAACGGTTACCAAAAATGTTGCAGTTATTTCTGCACAAGGGGTTCAGACTAATAGCAAAGGCTCATATATGTTTGCCACTAACAGTTATGTCATAATAAAATTTCTCAATACATTGACCAAGATCTTGGTCTCATTTATTTAATTGGGTTCACTTTGTCTATGTCTAGGATTGTCAAGCACCATTATATATATACAGTGGAACCCGGTTATGTCGATGTCCTAAGGGGTTGCCAAAAAGCATCGAGATAACCGATGATCGAGATAAACGAAAATCAATATGGCGGCAATATATTAACGTGTTTGAAATTTCTTTATGTACATGATGTGCGTTAATAAATGAGAATGTGCATGGACGTGTTTTTGGAGGTTTTTTTACACAACAGCGTTGCCGAGATTTGTTTGATGAAGGCATGCTATAAAAATACATACAGTACATGTTTGTTAACTGTCAGGAATTCACCTGCCACGCCCCCTTCGGCGCCCCCTTCAGCGTGTCAGGTGCTTTCTCGGCCGCTTTCTCTGAAGCTCCCAGCTTCAATCACGCACATATGGTGCTCGTTTAGCATCATCACCAGCTCCAATTTAAACTTTCACACTCTCACCGTCCGTTATTGTTGTTATATGTTGGTTCACGGCGGTCGTTGTTATCGTGCATGCGTATCCCGGTACGTGCCTTCCCACCGGCACTCTCTCAACGGCTGCGCTTTTCTTCCCAAAGCGCATCGTGGATTCCCCCCCGACATAACCGATAAAAAAATGCTAAGACAAAGCGAGAATTTGCCGGTTCCACTTCAAAAACGTCGACTTAATAGGGTTGTCGAGTTAACCGAGGTCGAGATAAGTGGGTTCCACTGTATATATATATATATATATATATATATATATATATATATATATATATATATATATATATATATATGCCTAGTCACTGTATGAATCATAGTAGACATCACTCAACACTCTTCCAGTTTACAGAGAGATGCACTGCATAAAGGGACGATAACACAGAAACAAGTTAGACTTGTTGTAAGCGGATGAAATGTGCTTTTATTGCTAGTGTACTGTCCCCAAGCTGACACTGGCTAGGAATAACTACACACTTAAAAAAAACAGAATTACCCATTAATAAAACAGTGACTGTACAGTGAGTGTAGGCATAACTTCTACTATTTTCCATAGTCATGTTAATAAGGATGGTTTACAGGAGCCACAATTTATGCCAGCTTCAGTGTTTGTATTGTTTGAAAATGTATTATGGGACCTGTAATTTTACTTGTACAGTGCTTAAGTAAAATGTCATCCTAATAACAGTACTTTCATTTTAGTCAGGACATTTGTCAAAGGAGTAGTCCAGCAGCCAAATACCACTTTGAAAGAACTCCAGAAAGACCAGGAGGCAGCAGATTCAAGATTAAAGAGTTTATTGTCGTATGCACAAAAAATGTCTGATTCTGCATACAATTAAATTCATACTTTAATCTTAAATTCTTCAAGCAGGCACTGACATTAATTAAGGATATAAGGAAACAGACAGAAACACATGACATAAACTACAAATATACAAATGCAAGAAACAGAAGTGTGCAATGTAACATCATAGAAGGTCATGTGCAAGGTCCTGCAGAGGGACATTGGGTAAAGGTTTGTATTCCTGTTGTAAAGGTGTTTATGTGTATGTTCAAAATATGCAGAAGTATTTTGAGGCAGATTGGGTCCAAGTTGTTATTTACAGTTTTAAGGAGTGTGGTGTGTGTGCAGGTATTCTGTAGTCATTGATATTTGAATTGTGTGTGTGTGTGTGTGTGTGTGTGTGTGTGTGTGTGTGTGTGTGTGTGTGTGTGTGTGTGTGTGTGTGTTAAAAGGGTGAGTATACAGTAGTTGACACCTCTTAGGGACAGAGGGTAATCTGTGTCTGCAGTGATGGGAAAGAGACAGTGGATGGTTGTTGTTTACAAGCCTGATTGCCTATGGGTGAAAGTTTGTTTGTTTCTCAGTCTTGATGTTTTGGATTTAACTCTCCTGTGGCATCTGCCTGATGGTAAGAGTGTGAAAAGACTGTGCAGGGGTCACTGTTGTCTCTGATTATGTTGATTGTTGTCTCAATGAATCTGGTTGTTAGAGGCTCTACAGTGTTTGTAAGGCTGTTCCAGCAATGGGTTGTTCAGCTATCATCACCTACTGTAAATCCTTATAATTATTTGCTAAGCAACTACCAATATAGATTGTGGTGGAGCTTCTGATGATTTGGATTGGCATGCCAAATTTGCCATATATTCTCTGCCTTCTCAAAAAGTGCAGATGCTGACATGATTTCCTGAACAGTGAGAACACAGAGAGATCCAATGATCAGTACATTTGATGATACTGGTGTTGTTCTTGAAAGCGACACAGTTGTCAATGAAAAGTGTGAACAGTGTGAAGAGCATAGAGCTTTGCAAACAGAGTTCTTGAGTTTATTGACCTTGATATATGGTTACAAATTCTCACAGTTGGAGGAATGCCTGTCCAGAGAGTTCATGTTGTTACCCAAAGGAAAAAAAACTACTACTCTAAAATATATCCAAGTTTAATTTCTATAGTGTTCTATAGTGTTCAGAGCCTCGGTGGTAGTAAAGAGCTGAGGGATGATTGGGCAACTACTGCAGAAGTGATAAAAGAGACTGCTATGAAGGTACTTCGGGTGACATTTGAAAAGAGAAAGGAAGACAAAGAGACGTGGGGGTGGAATAAAGAAGTACAGTAAAGGACAAGGTGAAAGATGTTGGCAAAACAGAATTGGGATCAAGAGAGAGACAAAAAGTAGGCAAAAGTACAAGAATATGCGGCAGCAGGTAAAGAGAGATGTGGCAAAAGACAAGAAAAAGGCAAATAAGGAGCTGTATGAAAAGTTGGACATTAAGGAACGATAAAATGTTTTGAACTGATTGGCGAGGCAGAGGAACCGAGCTGGAAAGGATGTGCTGCAAGTTAGAGCAATAAAGGATGGAGATGGAAATGTGTGGAAATGTTTATATATTCTGTTTTTCTACTGGCTATCTGCTCTCTAAAGAGGGTTGGGGATTTTCACGCTCTTTCTGTGAGCCTGTCTCAAGTTTACCCCAGGCATGGCAAGGGCATTCCCACACCACGGACAATTTTTTTCCCTAAATGATCCCAAGTTGCTCTCGGTCGTCCCGCGACAAGTCGTGCTCCACACATTTTTCCCTCCTACTTCTCAGGCCCCAGACCAGGAGAAGCTTAACCGACTGAAACTGGGGAAGAAGTTGGAGCAGCTGTTCGTCTGCTATGGCCCTCTGAGGTGAGGTCTTCCTGGAAATAAGCAGGTGGATTTTGGATGCTATTTCATCTTCTTATGAGTCCCCTGTTCTCCCTGCTCCTTTCGGGATCAGAGCTCACTCAACCCGGAGTGTTGCAGCCTCTACAACTTTGTCCTCTGGAGTTTTCCTGCAAGATATCTGCAATGCTGAGGGCTAGTCCATCCCACTGACCTTTGTCAGGTCTTATAGCCTTGACTATAGTGCCACTCATGGCCCCTCTGTCCTTTGACCTAGCTGTGCACTAGGCACACTATCTAGGGATTGGTCAGTCTGGCGTTATTGGACTCTCGTTCCCCAAGCATTGTTGCCGCTCGAGTTCGAGTTCCAAGTTACGTATGTAACCATGGTTCCCCAAGAAAACAAGACAGTGCATCTTCATGCCACACTGCCTGCATCCCTGCAGCACCTCCTTACCTTATTAGAAGCTAGTGCTGGTTTTACTCCATGTATATTATAGCTTCCTGATCGTGACTTTCCATTGGACTGATTACACATGTAATTCAGAGCATGGCCTGCCACACATATCATTTTGCATGTAGGCCAATAAGTTCAATTTTGGTCTGATCTGACCACAGCACCTTCTTCCACATGTTTGCTGTGTCGCCTACATGGTTTATGCATGCCACACTTTTCAGATTTTTATTCGTAAAAAATCTTTAACACAATGTATTCTTTTCTTGCCACTTTAAAATTACTTACTTCACAGATACTTTGTGTTGGTCTCTCATAAAATCCTAATAAAATACATTTAAAAATTTGTAGCAATAACATGACAAAATGTCAAAATAAATAAATACTTTTACAATGCATTATATATATATATATATATATATATATATATATATATATATATATATATATATATATATATATACACAGTGGAACCCGGTTATGTCGATGTCCTAGGGGGTTGCCAAAAAGCATCGAGATAACCGATGATCGAGATAAACGAGAATCAATATAGCGGCAATATATTAACGTGCTTGAAATTTCTTTATGTACATGATGTGCGTTAATAAATGAAAATGTGCATGCATGTGTTTTTGGAGGGTTTTTTTACACAACAGCGTTGCCGCAATTTGTTTGATGAAGGCATGCTATAAAAATGTACATACAGTACATGTTTGTTAACTGTCAGGAATCTCGGCTGCTTTCTCTGAAGCTCCCGGCTTTAATCGCGCATATATGGGGCTCATTTAGCACTCATCACCAGCTTCTATTTAAACTTTCACACTCTCACCGTCCGTTATTGTTGGTATATGTTGGTTCACGGCGGTCGTTGTTATCGCTCATGCGTATCCCGGTACATGCCTTCCCACTGGCACTCTCTCAACGGCTGCGCTTTTCTTCTCCTACCAAGCGCGGCTTTCGCCTCCTGTTCATCGCATAACATTTAACAACAAAAGGCATATGTGCACTAACTAACAGCAGAGATTCACCAGTATACACTACAACACCTGTAGCATCTGTAAGGCTTGATTTTTCCGCCACTTTCGCGAGTTTTCTGCGGCTGCACAGTGCCGATCAAAATAACTGACGTTAAATGGCAAATTTTTCCCACCTTTCCCATTTTGCGGTTCCACTTCAAAAACGTTGACTTAATAGGGTTGTCGAGTTAACCGAGGTCGAGATAAGTGGGTTCCACTGTATATATATATATATATATATATATATATATATATATATATATATATATATATATATATATATATATATTAGTTAAAGCGCATATGGCAGTAAATTTATTCCAATCTTCCAATGGAAGATATCACTTTGATTATCAGTATCATATTCATTAATCCATGTTTCCTTACCACCTAAGGTAAAAGTCCTTCAGGGAATTTAATCACGCACCACATTATTTATCTTATCTTGTCACATGTATCACATATATCATACATACATACATACATACATACATACATACGTAATGTTTACAAATACCAAAAAAATACCATAAACTAATACAAAACTCAAAATCATTTGTGACAACAGAGGTGCAGACAATATAAGGAAGTGAAAACAAAATATAAGACTTCTAGCAGCACACATCATGCTGGGAAATATGTGCTTAGATGATTCATGTCAACTTTAGTCTAGGCACATTTATTTTAAGATAGCAGAAAATATAAGTCACATTTTTGCGTGTATATTTGGTTTTTTTGTGTATACCTTCAAGATACATTGCATAACTTTTGACTTTTTTAGTTTTAGAAATACACAAATTTGCCTATTGCCTGTCATCTGCTGTTTTTATTTTTATGAGTCCTCTTTGAAAATATTATTAAATAATATAAGTTGGGAAAGTTTATAGGACTGTGGTGAGACCTGCTATGTTGTATGGTTTAGAGACAGTGGCATTGACTAAAAGACAGGGGGTGGAGCTGGATGTAGCAGAGTTGAAGATTTTGATGTTTTTATTGGGAGTGACGAGGATGGACAGGATTAGAAATTCGTTTATTAGAGGGACAGCACTTGTAGGACGTTTTGGAGACAAGGTGAGAGAGGCGAGATTGAGATGGTTTGGACATGTGCAGAGGAGGGACATGGGGTATATCGGTAGGAGAATACTGAGGATGGAGCCACCAGGAATGAGGAAAAGAGGAAGACCAAGGAGGAGGTTTATGGATGTGGTGAGGGAAGACATGCAGGTAGTTGGTTTTGAAAGAGGCAGATGTAGAGTACAGGGGGGTATGGAGACAGATGATCCGCTGTGGCGACCCCTAAAGGGAGCAGATGAAAGACAAAGAAGAAGATTATATAAAATAAGTTCCTCCTCCTGCTAATGAGTTTTTATAACTTAAACTTTCTGTACTTCTATAAGCATTATTGCTGGGCAGATGCAAGTGCAGGTTTAGACAGATGTACAGTTTTACCTTAATTGTTTATACATGATTGCCTGAATTTTTCCCAAACCTCTAAACATAAAACACAAAGTCACAAACAGAAAATGTTCAACAAATATCAAGCAAAAGCAAACACTAAATTTAGGAATGTTTTATCTACTGTATTTGCAATAGGTTTTTGCACTAAAGTAATAAAAGCGAACTATCTGTACTATGTAAATTGCATAGCATTGTATTTTTTTAGTGCATTGTATTCCATTGTATGACATTGTGTGGAATCAAATCGAAATCTGATCGCACTGCATTGTAATAGGGGTGACTCACATTGCATCAGTAGCAGCTTCATATGTATCTTTAATGTATCGTATTGTTGGCCATGCATCAAGATGTTAATCACATTGGCCTCAGTTATGGAGATGAAAATCCATAATATAGATGCACAATATATCAAAACATTTTGTGAGCCCCATTTGAATCATATGTGCTTTTTATACATCCCATTCTACATTTAGTCCCCATTTGCTGTTACTAACTACTTCTTCTGGGAGGTGTGGTTGTGGAGATTTCTGCTCATTCAGGCAAAAAAGATGTTAGTAAAATCAGGTACTGATGAGGAGGGTGTAGCCCCCCAGAAGTTAAATTCTTGCAAAACATTTTCAATAGGGTTGTGGTCAGAGGCCACTTAAGATGTTTTACTCAATCCCATGTAAATCATATATTTATGGAGATGACTTTGTGCACATGGGCATCATGTCATGCTGGAGCAGGTTTGGGTCTCTTAGTTCAAGTGAGAGAGAAAAAACAAAGACATCCTATACAATTTTGTGCCTACAACTTTGCAGTAACACTATTTTGACCACAGTTTATATGCAAGCCTTTCAGCAATTATAAAGCAGCATGTCTGAATTTGGTCCAATGCAGTGTGGCCTTAAGATTCAATCAAATTTAGTACGTAATACTTAATACAATACAATACAGGGCCTTCTTTAATATTATTCTGATTGATAGCTTATGATTCTGGGATAAATCTTACTTTTCTATAAAAAAGTGTTGCCAATAGCAACCCTAAGGTAGGCACCAGCCTGTGTGCTCTTCTGCAGTTTAATAACAAATATCATTTGATTTGTGGTTTAGGTTCACTAATCCCACCCCATCCCTCCCTCTCTTCTTCCCAAGACAAGGAGACTAAATTCATTAAAGACAAAGAAAATCAAATATGATAATTAAATTCTGCCAGTGAGTAAAACATACACTGCATTTGCGAGTAACTGATGACGCTATAATGTGACCTCCATGGATGGATGGGTGGGTAGATGGATGAAAGGATAAAAAAAAGCTATGTACAGTATGTATGTATGTATCTATGCATGCAAATATTTATATATTTAAATATTTATTTACAGTAAATGAAGTACTTCTGCCAGACAGAAGGTCTTGCTTCTCCAGAAAGTTTGCAGAGTACTTTGCAATTGTTCATCCATCACTGAATGAATTGAATGCATTAGAGTTGTATCAGTAATGTAGAATTAAGCGACACTAATCCTCCGCTTTACCACGTTTCGAATTTCGCACCCCACCGGTTAATCACGGAGTTGCATTTGCCACATAACTCATTTGTTTTTGCTTATTTTTCAGTCTCTCTCAATAGACCAAAAATAAATATACATAAAATTACATTTTTAGTGTGGCGTCCATTTATCGTGTTTTTTCTTTTATCACAAGCAGTTTTAGAACTTAACCACGGCAACAAACGGGGATTACTGTATAAAAATGTTATATCAGGTATCTTAAATACATACTAATCAGTTTAAAAGCTTGGAAAGTTAAACATGAAAATAAACTGTTTTTCTTCCCCAGCACTTGGCTCACCAATTTGCCCCGCCAGTTGAGCCATGCTGCTTTTTAATGTGCAGGTATCATGTTTATTACGAGCCATTAGAGATGTGAAAAGATTATGGTAGAATTCACACATAGTCTCATCGTGGTGCAAGGATTTCTGAAGCTGTAATGAGAAGTTGTTGATTGTCACAGCTTCCTAGATTATTTTTTGTTAGGTGGTATTACATGTTCTTGTGAGTATCAGCATAATGATTACAAAATATTGATTGGAAGAAAATAAGCACAGTTGTGAATATATTATTTCGCAATAATTTGCCTCACGAGATCAATAAATTTACCTCATATCTAAATGTATATCTAAATGTACATTCACAGTAATTTCCTTATAGATCAGGTCACAATATATACACTATTTATATACACTGGCGATCAAAATTAGAGAACAATTTATAAACAATTGAAAAAAAAAAAAACATTATTTAGCAGAAAACACATGGATCAAAATTAGAGAACAACAATGACTATAGCATGAAAAAAGATTACAACAAAATTTTCTGAAGGTTACAACAGTCAGCAATTAGTAGGAAGTGTACAGGCCTCTGCTCTGAATGACTTCAGCACATCTGCAGCCACAGGACAGCACTAGTCTCTCACACTGCTCTGGTGTGATTTTGGTCCACTCTTCTTACAGTCTCCTCCACAGTTTGGTGACTGTAGTGGGTTTCTTGGCCATAACTTTGTCGCCAAGGATTCTCCAGAGGTTCTCTATTGGGTTGAGATCAGGACTCTGGGCAGGCCATGTCATTATTTCAATGTTTTCAGTTTCAAGGAACTGCTTTACCCGTTTTGCTGTGTGACATGGAGCGTTGTCCTGCATGAACACTGCGGGCTGATTGGGTGATGAACGCAGGGAAGGAACCATATGTTGTGGAAGAAGGTTCTGATAAACATTTGCATTCACTCTGCAGTGTAGCTGTGTAAGAGGCCCAACTCCTGCTGCAGAAAACATGCCCCAAACCATGACACTTCCTCGACTTTTCACTGACTTTTTTACACACTTTGGGTTCAGTCTTTCTCTAGTTTGTCGCTGAAAATAATGTTTCCCATCGGACCCAAATAAATTAAACTTGCTTTTTATCACTGAAGTGAACTTTGGACCAGTTCTCCTCTGTCCACACAACATGCTCCTCAGCAAAGCTTAGTCTAGCCTTTTGATTCTTTCTGCTAATGAGAGGTTTGGTCACTGCAGAGTGGGCTTTCAGTCCAAATGCTCTTAAACATCGAGACACTGTATGACGAGACAGATCCTTACCCTGCTCAGCGCTGAACTGGTGAGCAATTCCAGCTGCAGTGTGGAAATGATTGCCCATTAAGATCCTCCGCAGGGTGTACTCTCTTGTATTTGTCTTCCGTGGACGACCAGCCTTCTTGGCGGACTTGAATGAGTTTGTGATGTTTTAAAGATTCAAAATTTTTGAAATCACAGATTTGGAACAATCAACTTGTCTTGCTATGGCTAATAGGGTCATCCCTTTGGCCTTTATCTGGACAACCTGCTGCCGGAGGCTTTCAGTCACTTTAGAACGGCCCACCATCTTGCAGAGTCAGTGAAACTGGAAGGTAGGCTGCCAGTAAAATAGGGGTTGACAGATAATCAAGGAAATTAGCACCCGGTACCAGATTAACACCAATAACTGGGAGGTATCTGAAAGTGTTCTCTAATTTTGATCAGTGTGTTTTCTGGAAAATAATGGTTTTTTTGGATATGCCTTAGTTATTTTGTGGAAAAGATGTTCTGGTAGCATGGTATAGACAGGACAAAAACTCCTTCAACTGTTGAGCAGTAAAGATGACATTATTTCAGAATTGTTCAATTGTTTATAAATTGTTCTCTAATTTTGATCGCCAGTGTGTGTATGTATTGTATGTAATGTAATGATGTAATGATTAGACATCATATATATATATATATATATATATATATATATATATATATATATATATATATATATATATATGATTTTGACACTCGCAACCCCAATAGTTTGCGCCTTTTAATTTGGAACCGAACTAAGAGTGACTTGAGAAAAATCTGATAGTATGCATGAGTTTGAATTAGTTTGAGTCTAAGTTTGTATTAATAAATTACGTAAAAATGTTTGAAAAACTATTTTATTATTGTATTATTCCTTTAAGGCTTTTACTCTCATAATTTTACTCTCACAAACCATTGCTCTACCATTCCCCCATGTCCACATATTCATAATTCATACTGTTTTAACATTTGTAGTATTGTACATGCATTGTTTGACATATTATACACTTATTTGATACTGTATTTGAATCGTAGGGATCTCTTTTTGTTTGTAATGTTCTAACAAAATCCTCCTTTCCTAATTTCCTGATTTTAAAATAGCAAAATTCCATATACAGTATCTCACAAAAGTGAGTACACCCCTCACATCAGACCACAGGACATGATTCCAGTAATTAATGCTTTTGGACAGGTTGTCTTCAGCAAACTATTTGCAGGCTTTCTTGTGAGCCAGCTTCAGAAGGGGCTTCCTTGTAGGACGACGGCCATGCAAACCTGCGGTCCTACTGCTTCTGCAACCTTTAAAGCAATGCTGGCAGCACTCATGCATCTGTTTTTTAAAGCAGCTTTTGCACCTGAGGCACAGTACAAGGACTCAACTTCTTTAATTGACTCTTGTCATGGCCTGTTCCTAGTGAAACCTATCTTGGAAAACCTTCAGGATGCTAATGATCTTCTGTTAGCCTAGGCCATCTTTGTGGAGGGCAACAATTCTAATTCTTAAATCCTCAGAGATTTCTTTGCCAGGAGGTGCAATTGTGAACATTCAGTGGTCAGTATGAGAGAAATGTACTAAAAGCACCAAACTGTAACTGCTCTAATACAAAATGCACAAATATGTATGGTCTTGTCAGGCAGACAAAAAATTATCATACATATGGCTTTGCATGGTTACGTACAGCTGTAAGAACATGTACATACACATATACACATATACAGTTTATATAAATCATTTATATGTGTTTAGTTCTGGGCATTGTTTAGTCTGAGTTAACTATATTCTAAGCAATTCTAAGACCAATTTTATTGTCGGCTTGCAATCTCTGGTTGGATATAAAAGATGGGATGGTACAATCTAGTCAATGACAATAAAACGCTATATACTGTATGCCAAACTAAATGTTTATGTGGGAACCAGTTCTGCTTGATGGTATAATGCTTTGTTCTTCCCTCCTAATGTGTGTGTTTACAGGCTCCTGAGGGCCCAGTCTTTGGAGTGGTATTATAAGAACGTCAAGAGTCGCTTTAAGAGGTTTGGCAGTGCAAAAGTCCTCAAGACCCTTTATAGGAAGCACATTATTGAGAGAGGGGCATTGTCAGAGTTTCCAGGTAGGCTATTTATATGCACTTACTTACACACAAGGTCAAGGGACAAGCACACATTTAATTCAATGATTAAACATATATATATATATATATATATATATATATATATATATATATATATATATATATATATATATATATATATATATATTGTATGCCCACCCTTGATCTGCCAAATGCTTTAAATGTTGCAAAATCTACCTCTACTTTAGTTGAGGTTTGTTCTCATTCACTGTAACTGAGACAAGTAGGGCAGCTGTGTCTAAGTAAGCTTACACTGTGCCAACAAGCCACTTGTTTAGGAGACTGTGCACCTCCCGGGATACGGTAGTGATTTCGGTTTGATCTATCCAATGAGGTATGTTAGTTACTAGTTATATTAAAATAATCCCGGAGTGTATAAAATTACATAATTATTTAATGATACACTAGGCAAGTCTGCAAAGTGTGCCCATGGTGGATTTGTTAATTCTGTATCTTAGCAAGAGTACTATTCTGTTAATCACTACAAAGATCACAGAGAGTATTCAGAACCTTGCTGGCATGATACTTCATAAATCTGACTATAAACCTGGTAATATCTATCATTAAGTAAAGGGCAAGGTAGACAATAGCTTTTTACAGTGGGTCACCACATGGCTTGTACCATAAAAAGAATTGGCTATAAATTGTACAGTAATTTTCAGGTTGTGAAAAACAGGTTGTGAAAAGCTACAGTAAATAACTGTGAACATATTTTCATTCAAGTACTGCAATATGTTACATAGTACAAAATAAAATTTTGCTAGTGCTTTGAAAGCAACATTTACTTTAAAAACAACATCTGTTTGACACAACCACAGTTTGACATTCCTGGGAAGATACAGTCCTCTGATGTGCATCTCATAGCTTTGACCACTGAGCTACCACAACAAGTGCCACTAAATTACATTGATTACATTTTATATTTCTTTGCAAGTTAATGCAGTGGCAAAAGTGATTGAATTGATTAGGGTAGCTGAATGGGTTGTAATGACTCCTAAGGCCTTTAAATACAGATTAAAAGCTCTGTCTTCAAATCCAATTTATGAAAAACTGCCATGGTTGGGTCATCAAGCAAAGCCATTAACATTCTTCTTGTAAGATACTATACTATTAATGCTAAACACTGCATTCTAGAGCAGTTTGGCTTGTATAGCTCCTATGTGCTACCATGTTGGTGTTATGTTTTTGAAATTGATTGAAATATTTCACATTTGCTGTCTACTAGTGGGTTCTGTGGTGGCATTGACATTGTGCCATTGACCAGCCAATCACAGCATTGCTAATCATGATTTTTAGTATAGATATGTAGTCTTATTAACCAACGGATGAAAGCTATACAAACAACACAATCTTGCTATGCTAATCATGTCCACATGTGCTTAAAGAATCTAACCAGCCAGAACATAAGTACCTTAAGTAAATAATAAAACATAATTATTAATTATAAAGTGAAGTAAACATGTAATACAGTACTGTATACATAAAATAGCATTTTTGGTGTGGTGTCCGTTTATCGTGGTTTTTCATTTAGTGTGGGGCAGTTTTGAAACGTACCACCACGGTAAACGGGTGATTTCTGTATTTCACTTATACCAGAGTAGTTTGACATTCGATTTCAAGTAAAAATGCTTGAATGTTTATTGCGATTATAATCTTAAAAAATATGATAAATAAGTAAACAGATAAATGGATGAATGAAGGGAAAGATGATTGCTGTCCATAGTGTACATAAAATGTTTCAGCCCAACATATGCGTGTCAAGGCCAACATTCCTTCCTTCATTTATTAATTCTTTCCGTTTTCTAGACAAATCGTTAAGTTCCAAATAGTTTCAGGAAATCTAGTTATGAGGCAAAATTACACAATGGTTGCAAAAATGCTCTTTAAAATGCTATATCTGAGAGAAAACAGGATTATGCATTGCATGTATTCATTTTAGATGAATAGTTTACACTCAAAGAGAGCACTTAAAACCTTTCCACTTTTTAACAGTGTTTATTTCAATAACATACAATTAAATGATATTTTACTGCATGAGTAAATATAGAATTAATAAATGAATGTAGGCTTAATTCCAGGAATTAATATGTTATTGGTCATGTACTTTCTGATCATCATTCTTCTTTGTGTTCTAACCTTTTTGAAATCCTTTATGGATTTGTGTGTGTTTCTATAATGTCTACGCTTGAAGTCTGGGATTTGCTTTAGCGGAGAGGGGGATACAGGAAGAATGAAGGGAATCTTGCCGGATTTTTATTGTTGCAATCGCAAGATTTAATTGGCTGGTGTTTGCTGGGAGTAGATCAACCCCATTGTGTCTCTCTATCTCTGCTCTAGTGTTTGAAAAAACTTACAGTGTATTCTTAGCTCAGTTACATTACATCAATTCAGGAGTGAGACTCTGTGGCAGCATACAGCTTCTGTCTTCTAGTTGTCTAACTAAATAGCCAGATACACAGATCTAATTGTTTTTTGTTAGTTACATTTTTGTGTGGTGCCATAGTGCATGTGTGTGATTGTGTTGCATGACAAAATCAGAACCAACCTTGACTGTTGATATTTCACTTATAAATAACTGGGTGACTTCACATTTGCAGTGCCATTTATGCAGTGATAATACTGTCAGAATTTTATGCTAATCACTGGCATGTAAACGGCTCCATTTTGGATGCCACTCCACCTTCCTGTATAACTGAGGACATTGCTCTGCCATCCTGCTTGGATGAGGACCTTGCTTGACCCTTCTGTTTGGCTGAGGATGTTGCTCCACCACCCTGCTTGGCTGAGGATTTTACTAAGCTGCCTTGCCCCACTAAGGACATGATCCTCCCACTCGCATTGCAGTGTACATTGCTTCCCACTTACACTGTTTGGAGGACATTTCTTTAATCCCATCCATTCTGCATTCATGAAGAATGGGTCAATAAGGATGGTTGCATCACCTACTGGCTAAGCAATAAGCAGTGCTCCTATGTACTCACTACCTGGGGTGGGGGCAGTATTATGTTAATGTTTTACACATTACTACACGTTACAAATGTCACATTTTATTTCCATGGCCTTCCACAATTTATGGTTATTGTTTGTTTGTCCTTTTATTTCCATGCTCTGTACTATGGGTAAAAGATTTCTGCATCTCAAATGCATTGTAAGTGACAAAGGTGGAGTGACTACTCAAACTTTTGTGCATGTATTGAACTGTGAAAACTTGCTGGCCTACAAAAGAAGGAGCACACACACACACACACACACACACACACACACACACACACACACACGTACATGGCACAGTTTGCTCTCTCTCTCTCTCTCTCTCTCTCTCTCTCTCTCTCTCTCTCTCTCGCAGCTTTGCTCCAGCCCCATTTTATTCTTACCGGTTGGTGCAAAAAAGCACACACTCATTAATACAAATTCTGCAAAGGTGCACAATCCTTACCCCTCGCTTCCACCAGCTCCACCTTCCATTCACAAACCAGCACTTGGCCACCTGCTGCAATACACCTTTACCGCCTGACTCCTGACTGTCCAAAGAGCCAATGCGAGAGAAAATCAGCCACAGCCATCTGCACTTTCAGTTTGTGAACCACCTTTAACTTGAACGGATGAAGTGCCATATGTCAATTAGTGATCCATGCATTTGTATCTTTTTTGTGCTGGAGCCACTGGAGCCGGGTGGAGAGAGGGTGAAGGCCCATCTCAGCACGTAGTATCAGAGGACTGCCAATTTGTTGGCAAGGCATTTATTCTTAATCATGCCTACTTTCTACAGAGAACAATTTTGACTAATGTACAGCATGGGCCGTTTCTCCCCCTATAATAAATAATAAATTATATTTGGCCCGCGAGGTCATATCAAATGTGTATTAGAGCTGGCCTGCCAATATATAGCTAATACTACAAATCCCAGAATGCTTTGTTAGTGCGTTGGGGCGAAGGTGTTCATCAGTGAGACTCCTGAGTGGTGTTTTGTTCATATTTATCAAAGTGAACAGTTGCTCACACAGATATGACAGAGAGGATTTAGGCAGCTTGGGCACGGAGTTGGAGCAGTGTGTCGGGGAGGAAACATGGAAACTGTGCAGCATGGAAACTGCGCTTTGACTTGAGCGGGTGTCTACACTGGAGTTTAATCCGCTCCATTTGGAGTTTGGTTGCTGCGCTTTCCACGTCAACCACAAACGGATTATTGAGCAGTTCAAATCTGCTCAATAATCCGTTTGTGGTTGACGTGGAAAGCCCTTAATGCACTTTCCTACTCCAAGGCATGGACTGTTAAGAGCTGAAAGATTGCTTTTTTTTTAATTGAAGGAAATTATTATTATTTTTGGTTGTTTTGTTGTTGGCCTGTGAAAAAAGATTTACATTATAAAGGATTTTGAAATGCTACAGATAGAGAGAGTCATAAAAAGAAACAAATACCACTGATTTGTGTTTTATTTCAAATTTAATTTCTCATTTGTTTATAATATTAAACTTTGGTTGTTCCATATTTAATGTTTATGCAAACTAAAGTTTGTTTCCATATGAAAAGGTTCAACATTACACATCTGGAGAGATGAAAAACATGCACAATTGCAGTAAATTTTTCAATAAATATTGAGTTTGGCCCACGACTTCGTCCCAGTTTTTAATTTTGGCCCACTGTGAATTTGAGTTTGACACCCCTGATCTAGGACAACACAGCCCCCAGCCCCCTTGTCTAACACATAGAAGACATATCAGTCTTGAATAGATCAGAGTTTAACATCAGAGTTTAATGGTTTAACAGTAGCCCACCACAGAGTTCAGCTTTTACCCAAGTGAAAGCACCTTGGGACAATTCTAACCATTAGTCCAGATCTGGTGCTCCTTTTTTAGTGTGATCAGTAGGGCTGCAACTAACGATGATTTTGATAATCAATTAATCTGATAAAAAAATTATAATCATTTTTATTAGATGTTTTGCTTATTATAATTATATAAATACCATAATTTAGGGTATTTATTTCTAAAGTGTACTTAAAAAAAATGCAAAACTAGCTTAAGTTTAACAATCTTTAATTTTCACAATTTGAACAAATTCACTCATGCTGGGTTGTTTCTTTCTGTAAAAAAAAAAACTAAACTAAACTAAACTAAACAGCATTTTAATATGCAAGGTAAAGCAATGAAGTTGACAACCATGCTTAAAAAATCTATATAAAATATAGTACAACATTGATTTGACAATTTTTGATAAAAGGAATACACATACATTTTGTTGAGTTGTGTAGAAATAAGCATCTAGAATATATAATTAATTTAATTTTGTAATAATTAAATATTTTTTGAACATTGAAAACAAGCATTTAAATGTAGTGAAGCTGCATGTTTGAAAACAGATAAGTTAACTGCTGTAGTACACAATAGCTATAAAAAGAGAATGTAACTGATAAATGCAGAAAGCTAAATGGCTTAATAAAAAAAAGGAAAAAAAAAGCATTGTTGTACAAATGCATAAGAATTCGCTGAAAACCACAACAGGGACTAAAAATTTAATCATTTAGTGCTGCTGTTATTTGCTGCTTTTAGATTTAGTGTTTGTTCACACCGTTTTAATTGAATCCGTCACTATGTCGCATTTATGTAGCTGATTGCGCAACCTGTTGCTCACGAGATGAGGATTATACAGTTTTTTGCTTACCCTGCTGATGTTTCACGTTCATCCATGATACCAGTGTACTGTGGTACCTAAATGATTCATAAGCTCAGCTTTGCATAACTTGCAGGTTACAGTCTTCTTTATTGAGTTTTCATTTTGCACAGTTCCTTTAAGTCCATAAAATGTAAATAACCTCAATTGAAATGTAAATAGAATCTGTAAAGGGCTTGTTATCTTTTCCTAAAATTCACTGTAATCTCAGTGAACACTAATAGGCTCGCTGTTGACTGCTGAGAGTAAGTTTCTTCAAAATGTCTATGTTTAGTTTCGTAATGGCGATTAATGTTTCCGCTTTGGCCGACCTCAACAGACTCCGAGCAAATGAGACACGCCTCTTGATGCAGCTCGATGCAGGAAGAATAAATGCATATTTTACCAACCATACATCTAGAAAAACTTGGTTTTCAGCATCAACTTTCCTTATTTTTGAGAACGCTATTGTTTTTCTCTCATTGAAAGTTTCATCGGTTTGCGCATCGCTCTCTGCTTCCTTCACTGCACGCGCAACTGCACGTCGTAGCAACAGTGAGCATAGTAACTGTAGTAGCAGCTTTACTGCCCTACTAAGCTGACCTTGATGTGCCTGATATAAATGTGATTTTATTACAAAATAGCGGTTGGCATATATTTAGTTCATTATGTGAAAAGGTTTCGTGGTCCGCCTGGACGCATCTTGGGGTCCGGGTTCGGAAGGGAGTCCGCCAGTTGGCGACCCCTGATCTAGAGGCTGTCTTTAAAATTGTTTTTTTAACTCCTTATATTAAGATGGCTGTTTATAATTTAAACTGAGCACAGGGCAAATCTTATTTGCAATAATTTTCCAGGTTTAAGCAGATCCTACAGCAAGCATATAATTAGTACTGATCATGAGCCACAGCCCAGAGCCATTTTGCTTTCATCCCACTGCAGATATTGTGCTTACTGTTTATATGTGGCTGTATATATGTGAAAAAATATATTTAATATACAATGTACAATACTTCCAGGTGTGTTAAAGTTAATTATAATACAAATTAGTTTTTAGTCTCAGATCTTAATCTCACAATGTTGCCTGTATTTATTTATTTAATAGGGACAGTGCTCATTGATCCACAGTAAAATACTCCTGGAACTCTCGCTGCTGCATTCTAGACTAACTATTTTTAAATCAGAGGTTTAAGTTGCACAGTCTCAATTTGGTTGACCTGGATTGACGACTGCTTGCACCTAGCAGACGGTCAGTTTAGCCTGTTTGTCTGCTCCCTGGCCTTGGCTTTGGATAGTCACTGGTTAACTAGTCCTGTTCAGAGTCTTTGACCTATACTACAAGAAATAAGCTCCGTCTTTGAGTGGGATAGAACCCTAACAGGGCAGGTCTTGCCCCCAAAATTGCTCCAATAATCTATAATTCAATTCAATTCAATTCATTTGTATTTGTATAGTGCTTTTAACAATGAATGTTGTCTCAAAGCGGCTTTACACAGATAATGTGGTGATTAAAATATGAATATGTTCTTTATAAGTAAGTTTGTCCCGAGATGGCATAAGGAAGAAACCTTGAGAGGAACCAGACTCAAGAGGGAACCCATCCTTATCTGGGTTGCACCGAATGTCCATTTATAGCAGATATACGATGTTGCAGGGTACAGTGATGATGATCAGAAGCGAAAAGTAGTTCTGAGTCAGTGTAGCAGACTGTTGACATTAACTACAGTCCAATCCATCCTCAAAGCACCCGTTCTTGCTCCGGAATTTCATGGAACCACCCAAGGCGTTGATGAGAAACTGTCCCAAGCTGCACAGAGTGGCCTCTATCCACTATACAGAGACAGGCCTGGACGAAGTGGGAAGATCCACGGAGGGGAGAGGGGCAGGAACAGTGGTCACTGGAGCCTCAGGAGCATGTTTAACTCGACCGTGTGAGAGAGAGAGAGAGAGAGAGAGAGAGAGAGAGAGAGAGAGAGAGAGAGAGAAAGAAGATGGTGACAGGAAGAGAAGGATATGGATTATTAAGTGTCCTTATTGTTGTAGGAAAGTTAATATCACTGTGTAGTTTGGACTCAAGCAAGACTCGCTATGGCAGCATAACTAAAAGGGAGAACCAGAGGGTAACACAGACATGAGGGATCTTTGGGATAAGACATGAACCACCACACCACCGTCAACAAACCTGAGTGAACGTGTGAATGTGAGGGGACGACAGCATACAAATATCCCAGTTCACCAAACACTCTACAGGGAGTGCAGAATTATTAGGCAAGTTGTATTTTTGAGGATTAATTTTATTTGAGGATTTAATTTGAACAACAACCATGTTCTCAATGAACACAAAAAACTCATTAATATCAAAGCTGAATATTTTTGGAAGTAGTTTTTAATTTTTGCTATTTTAGGGGGATATCTGTGTGTGCAGGTGACTATTACTGTGCATAATTATTAGGCAACTTAACAAAAAACAAATTCATACCCATTTCAATTATTTATTTTTACCAGTGAAACCAATATAACATCTCAACATTCACAAATATACATGTCTGACATTCAAAACCAAACAAAACAAATCAGTGACCAATATAGCCACCTTTCTTTGCAAGGACACTCAAAAGCCTGCCATCCATGGATTCTGTCAGTGTTTTGATCTGTTCACCATCAACATTGCAGCAGCAACCACAGCCTCCCAGACACTGTTCAGAGAGGTGTACTGTTTTCCTCCTTGTAAATCGCACATTTGATGATGGACCACAGGTTCTCAATGGGGTTCAGATCAGGTGAACAAGGAGGCCATATCATTAGATTTTCTTCTTTTATACCCTTTCTTGCCAGCCACGCTGTGGAGTACTTGGACGTGTGTGATGGAGCATTGTCCTGCATGAAAATCATGTTTTTCTTGAAGGATGCAGACTTCTTCCTGTACCACTGCTTGAAGAAGGTGTCTTCCAGAAACTGGCAGTAGGACTGGGAGTTCAGCTTGACTCCATCCTCAACCCGAAAAGGCCCCACAAGCTCATCTTTGATGATACCAGCCCAAACCAGTACTCCACCTCCACCTTGCTGGCGCCTGAGTCGGACTGGAGCTCTCTGCCCTTTACCAATCCAGCCACGGGCCCATCCATCTGGCCCATCAAGACTCACTCTCATTTCATCAGTCCATAAAACCTTAGAAAATCAGTCTTGAGATATTTCTTGGCCCAGTCTTGACGCTTTCAGCTTGTGTGTCTTGTTCAGTGGTGGTCGACTTTCTGCCTTTCTTACCTTGGCCATGTCTCTGAGTATTGCACACCTTGTGCTTTTGGGCACCCAGTGATGTTGCAGCTCTGAAATATGGCCAAACTGGTGGCAAGTGGCATCTTGGCAGCTGCACGCTTGACTTTTCTCAGTTCACGGGCAGTTATTTTGCGCCTTGGTTTTTCCACACGCTTCTTGCGACCCTGTCGACTATTTTGAATGAAACGCTTGATTGTTCGATGATCACGCTCAGAAGCTTGGCTATTTTAAGACTGCTGCATCCTCTGCAATATATCTCACTATTTTTGACTTTTCTGAGCCTGTCAAGTCCTTCTTTTGACCCATTTTGCCAAAGGAAAGGAAGTTGCCTAATAATTATGCACACCTGATATAGGGTGTTGATGTCATTAGACCACACCCCTTCTCATTACAGAGATGCACATCACCTAATATGCTTAATTGGTAGTAGGCTTTCCAGCCTATACAGCTTGGAGTAAGACAACATGCATAACGAGGATGATGTGGTCAAAATACTCATTTGCCTAATAATTCTGCACTCCCTGTATATCCATGTTCCCTCCAGATGTCCGAGTGGTCTATCAAAAACAATGTGGGCACAATATTCACAACATATCTGTACATACTGTAGTATGTTAAACTCAGAGGGATTACTTTTAATATGTGATTAAACCTTATTTTTGTTAATTTTTTTAGTTATTCTTTTACGACATCCAAAAGTAAATGCAATTTTAATTTGGAATATGAATCTAACTTAAAAGTTAAACAAAAAATAAACAGTAGGTTTTATGGTTAGAGACCGTGACGCTGCACAAAGTGGTCTCCAATTGAAAAGAACTCCATTCAGAGATGGGCACTGGAATTAATCAGGCAGATCGAAAGTAAAGAAAGGGACAGAAGCACTGGCCACTTGTACCTCAAGAACTTAAACAACACATTCTCACGTTTGCAAATTTTCATGGTTTATTTCTGTACAACTGTGTTGCAGAGGGGTTACATTTTTGGGTTGGGTGTAAAATTAGCTCTAGGAATTTTTTGTACATCTACTTAGTTTTCAATCTAGATGCATTTTTACCTGCCGCAAAAATTATTTCTGTCCAGATGGAAGTATTTTGTCTCTAATTAGACTCCTCTGTGTATAAATTAATGGTCAGGCTTTTAACAGTGCAGCAGCAGGCTCACACTGCAGGTTGTTGTCATGGTGATATTGAAGAACTATTTTCATGGGTTGGTGATGGGGAGGGGATGGAGGGGATCGATAGGGAGGAGACTTCCCAAAGAAGTGATCTTAGTACTGTAGTACTAACTAGTAGTAACTGTGTAATGTTTTAGTATTCTCATATTGTATTATTGAGACATATCACATCTATTTAACAACTGAAAATGACTAAATATAATAAGTTGATAAATATTACTATATATTTATTACAGTACTGTGCAAAAGTTCTAGGCGGATGCAAATAAAAGCTGTAAAGTAAGAATGCTTTCAATTATATGTTACTTAAAAAAATGTAAAGAATGCTAAGGATGGAAAGAGGAAAAGAGGAAGGCCAAGGAGGAGGATTATGGATTTGGTGGGGGAAGACATGCAGGTAGTTGGTTTGAAAGAGCCAGATGTAGAGGACAGGGGGGTATGGAGACGGATATTCCGCTGTGGCGACCCCTAGTGGGAGAAGCCGAAAGAAGAAGAAAAAAGTGATCGGAAGAAAAATCTAAATCAAATCAATGTTTGATTTGGCTTTCAATTCTTAAACAATTCTTTAATTCTTGCACACTGTGGACACTTGCACAAAGTCAAGGATTTCGTTGGATCGGTGACAGGTGTATGATTGAGAAATTATACAAAGCAGGTGCTAATGCTCAAAATATATAGGTTGAAACACTGTCATTAACTGAAACAGAAACAGCTGTGTAGGAGGCTTGAACCTGGGTGAGGAACAGCCAAACTCTGCAAATAAGGTGATGTGAAAGACTGTGAAGGCATGCCTGCATACAGCAAAACACAATATAGTTATATTGCATCAGTAAGGTATCTCCCAGGCAACTATTTGTGACTGGGGTTTCAAGATGTGCTGTTCAAGCTATTTTAAAGAAGCACAAAAAAGAAGCCTTGTTGAGGACCATAGATTCTGTGGTCGGCCAAGGAAACTTAATGCAGCAGATGAAGACACATCAAAAATATTGTAACTGGGATGCAGAAAAGCAGGTGCATTGGAGTGATGAGTCAAAATGTTAAATATCTGTATGTAGCTTGAGGCAAGGTGTTTGCCAAGGCTGGAGAGGGGTACAATAATGTGTGTCTGCAAGCAGCAGTGAGGTATTGTCTAGGTTTTTATCTTGCATTTGCACTTGCAGTTTGGGGCTGCATTTCTGCAAATGGAGTTGGAGATTCGGTCAAGATTAATGGTAGCTTCAATGTTGAGAAATACAGGCAGATACTTATCCAACATGAAATTCCATTAGTATATTAGTATTAGTATAGCGGTGTCTGATTGGTCCCAGATTTCTTCTGCATCAGGACACGACCCAAAACATAAAGCCAATGTCATTAAGAACTATTTTTAATGTAGAAAGAACAAAGATTCCTAGAAGTGCTGTTTTGCCCGCCACAGAACCCTGATCTCAACATCATGGAGTTTGTCTGGGATAACATAAAGATAGTAAAAACTGCGTATCTACAATAAAAGAATTTAAGCTGTTTTACAGGCAAAGGGTAGTCACACCAATGAAATGAAATAGGCCTAAATAGCTATGCAGAACATGATTATTTAAGAAGATGAGCACTTCCCATATCCAAGTAGTCTTCTCAATAGAATGTTCTTCAACAAGAATATATTCTGTAAAGGTTAGATATGCACTTCTGGCCACATAGTTGATATTTATTTTTGATATTATATCCCCTTTTGATGTATGATGTATGGGTTACATTATTTTAATTTCTAATGACTTTACACAGACTTCAAACTATAAATACACATTAAATTCTAAAATAATTTATGTGTGCTTTAAATCCTGCTAGTATTTAGTGACTAAATATTTTTTTACAATGCTGAATTATCTGTCGCTTTTTCCTCATACTGTATTTTGTGTATTATATATAAAGTATATTTTAGACTTAGTCAGTTGATTCTATTAAATATTTGACCATCTATATATTTCAATATTTATTATTGTATCTGCTACCGAAAAAATATTTTATTTGTTACCAATAAAATAATGTGTTCAGCATGTATAATTCAGATTTCTGTTTCTTTGGGTTTAAACATTATTAAAACAGGGCTCTAAAAAATGGGAAAGGACGTTTTTTGATTTGCTGCTGAGCTTTTTTGTTGTTTAAAAGGAGTACCTTGAAGCAGGAAGCACTAGTGTGACAACAGATTAGAAAAAACACACACACACACACACACACACACACACACACACACACAGTATGGAGCAGCCCTGTGCCACCTGTGAGGACCTTCAAGGATGTACTTTCTATGCCAATAAAGGAAGTACGGTCTGCCACAGGAGCTGCTGATGCAGTTCTACACTGCAGACATTGAATCTGTCCTGTGCACATTCATCACCATCTGGTTTAGAGCAGCAACAAAACAGGACAGGAATAGACTGCAAAACACAGTTAAAACAGCAGAAATTGGTGCTCCTCTGCCCACTCTCCAGGACTTGTACCATACAAGAACCAGAAACCGGGCAGGAAAAATCACTATTGACCCTTTGCACCCTGGACACAACCTTTTTCAGCTCCTCCCTTCTGACAGGCTCCACAGAACTCCAAAAACTGCTAGTGTCTACCAAAACTGCCAGTTTCTTTCCCCAGGCAACAGGAACAGTTTCTTTCCCCAGGCAATCACCCTCATTAACAACTCACCATAAGTATATTCCCTGCTTCATATCTATAAGTACTGCATTATCAGAACTCTCAGTCATCACATCATCCGTATATGTTACACAAACTATTGCTGCTGTATATTTTACAAAGGTTTTAAAGCAGCTCTTTATCGTACCTGAAGCACAATACTGTTAATTGCCCTACCATGCATTCTCACACTTTATATACATTACTGATCTGTTATATACTGTACTCTCTATTCCTATTTAATACTTGTACTGTCTATATTGTCTTGTATAGTCTGTTTTGTCTTGTATAGTCCAAGCTAAATGTGTAGTGTTATTTATGTCTGTACTTTTGAGAGTCACTAATGGCTGGAACCAAATTCCTTGTGTGTGTCAAAACACTTGGCCAATAAACCTGATTCTAATTCTGATTTCTTTAACAAATAAAGCTTAACGTCATTTGAATATTATTTGTCAGTATTTTACACTTTTTCGCTATCTCTGTCCATGTTTACCCAGAGGTGAGTGCACCTGAAGGCAGCAATGATAACGATGGCAGTGTTTGTGGCAGTGACTCTGCAATCTCCAAGCAAAGTGAAAGTAAGCGATAAAGCATACAGTATGTCTTGTGTAGTGTGTGCTAGCAAACTAATAGACACATGTCATTAATCACATACACCTGTTTTCTGTTAGCTTTAATTAGCACAAAGATTGTGTGTGTGTGTGTGTGTGTGTGTGTGTGTGTGTGTGTGTGTGTGTGTGTGTGTTTGTCCAGCTTTTGTTGATGTTTTCATGTTCATTATGTGACACTAATCAACAACTAATTGTTGTTTAGTCTGCTGGGCACAATTAATACAGTACCCCAAAATATATTTGTGAATTCCAATCAATATGCTCATATATACGTGTATATAAGGGGTAACACTTATTCTTACTAAACCTTTTTGGTACAGGGCTTTTGGTTCAGTGTACCGAATGCACTTATTTTGACTTGTTTGTGTAGTATACGCCTTTCACTTTAAACGCAGTGTCACTGTTCTTTTAATTATTATTATTAAACTGGAAAACATAAACGACAATCCCAGCGGTATTAAAAAGAAACAAGAGTTAGTGCAGTGACTGTGGCTACTCACTCTGAAATACAATTTGTAGATTTTGTTTTGCACATGCACGAAATTCCTACAATTGGCAATGTTTTATGACAGTCTAGGGATATGGATTCTTTTGGGCTTTATGTACAAAATGTCTTTTAAAAGGAGAAAATCCTGACAATGCCACATATAGAGAGAGTAAATGAATGAAGGATGGAAGGACTGAAGACATTTATTAAATTATTCTGAAATAAGTAGAACAATTAAGTAGAACATATCTTTAGACTTAATTACCTGTAAAACATACACACTTCTATTTTTACATATTATATTTTTTTTACAAATATTATTAGAATTTTTTGTATTATTTTATTACACATTTTTTCATTATAACATATTATATTATTTTATGAAATGTATTATAACATCACAAAGCTGCTGGATGTTAGACATATACTGTAGTGTTTCTCCACCTTCTGCTTGAGGACGGCCCACAGGTGCTCAGTAGGGTTCAGGTCTGGAGACATACTTGGCCACTCCATCTCCTTCACTTTCAGTTTCTTCAGCAAGGCAGTTGTCATCTTATGTTCGGAGTCGTTATTATGTTGGAAAACTGCAGTTTGGCTTCATTTCTGAAGGG
Organism: Silurus meridionalis; assembly: GCF_014805685.1. Taxonomy (NCBI): domain Eukaryota; kingdom Metazoa; phylum Chordata; class Actinopteri; order Siluriformes; family Siluridae; genus Silurus; species Silurus meridionalis. The sequence goes on along the minus strand of NC_060904.1, from coordinate 9,039,975 downwards.
AGGGCATCATGTCTTGCTTCAGAATGTCACATTACGTGTTGCAAATTCATGTTTACCTCAATGGATCGCAGCTCCCCAGTACCAGCAGCACTCATGCAAATCCAGACCATGATGCTAACACCACCATGCTTGGCTGTAGGCAAGAAACAATTTTCTTGGTGCGTCTCACCACAGCATTGCCACACATGCTGGACACCATCTGAGCCAAACAAGTTTATCTTAGTTTCATCAGACCACAAGACATGGACAAACTGTTTGCAGGCTTTTTTGTAAAAGCCAGCTTAAGAAGAGGCTTCCTTCTGGGATGATGGCCATGCAAACCAACTTGTTGCAGTGTACGGCGGTTGTGTCTGAGCACTGACAAATCGACATTCTGTTTCTGCATCCTCTGAAGCAATGCTGGCAGCACTCATGCATCTGTTTTTTGAAGCAGCTTCTGCACCTGATGCACAGCACAAAGACTCAATTGCGTTGATCGACCATTGCGAGAAACCTCTGTATGACCCTGGCCAATGTATTGTAACTCAGTTTCAGGTTGCTAACAATCTTCTTATAGCCTAGGCCATCTTTGTGTAAATCATGTTCATGTTTTTGTCTGCTTGACATATTTGTATATCTTGTATTTGTTAGCAGTTAAAACTTGGTGCTTGAAATCAATTCTCTCATACTGACCACTGGATGTTCAACATGGGACCTCATGGCTCTAAGGATTTGAGAATTAGAATTGTTGCTCTCCACAAAGATAGCCTAGACTACTGTATAAAAATGATCGGTAACACCCTGAAACCCTAAGCCATGCTCTATGTTGAGTATGGTTTCTCTAATAATAAACAAACCTTTGCATACAGCATCCATATTTGTCCATGTCCATGTTGATTAGAGTATTAAAAGCTTGAAAAGTATTCATTTAAGGTACATTTATGAACAGATAAAAATTACAATCATGTGATTAATTGCGATTAAATATTTAAATCGATTGACAGCACTCATGTATGTTATATATACATACACACATACACATTTGGCGCGCGTGTGTGTGTGTGTGTGTTTGTTTGTTTGTGTGTAGGTCACAGCATTGCAGAGACTCTTACTGTTGCTCTACGTGTTGCTGAAGAGGCCATAGAGGAAGCAATCACTAAAGCAGAGGGCTACAGGGACAGTCTGGTTTGTTTCCTCCTGCTCATTGCTTTTATAAATCCACTAAAACCTTTTTTCTTATTTATACTTGTAATCTATCTATCCATCCATTCCACATATACATACATTCACACATTAAACTAATTAATGGCAATTAAAAAGATCAGTCCCTTTATTTAAAGTATACAACCGTCTGTCCATTATTTACCAAATAACCCATCAATTTGGCGATCTGACAACCTATTGCAGCTTCCCAATTAGTCATTGTTCTACCCAGCCACCCATTTATCCACGTCTATGAATTATTAATCTATTCTCTACAAACCACACCCACACTCTTTACATTAACCATTCATTCCATCCTTACATTCTTTTATCAATCATCATCCTACTAGATCTTTGCTAGTCATTATTCTATTCTATGTTTTTGTTTTGCAAATGTTTCTATTTATTTGTCCAATCGTGTTCCACCTATATATATATATATATATATATATATATATATATATATATATATATATATATATATATATATATATTCATTCTTTCATGTAATGATTTATAGATCTTTGTAGTTTATCTAGTGATGCAGTGCAATCTTCAAATTTTACTCTTTAGGAGAAGCAGAATGAAGCTCGATATCTGCGTGAACATAGAGAGGAGCTTGTAGAAGAACTTGCAACCACAATTGTTCAAAAAGTAATTGAATATAGGCATTTATTTTTGAGGTCAGTTTCTTTAAAAATTATTAAATTATTGAATGCTGCATAGTAAATTGTAATTCTATTTTATTTCTGTAGATTATTCAAAGGGGGAAGCAGCGCTCAGAGATGCAAGCAGAGTATGACATTGTTTGGTCTCAAACTCACAACAGTGACCTGCACTCCCCTACCTCAGCATCAAGCACACGTGACACTTCCCAGCCCAGTACTGTCACAGAGTCCTGTCACAAACACTCTTGGGTAAGACTATGAAGTCTATGCAAAACATATTCTGGGTCATTTAAAAATAAATATTTTTGACAGCTCCTAATACAGTTAAAAAATTTAACAAATATGTTTTGTTAATGCAAATATACAGATAATTTATTCAGTACATCACCCTGCCCATGCTTATTTTGATTATGCATGTGTTCGAAAGTAGCTAAAACTTTATTTAGAACGTCTGCTGAATAGATGTTTTCTTTGTGAACTGTATTTTTGTAGAACACTTAGAACACATCAAAGCATCATGTTCTTGAATTCAAGCAGACATAACTTTTGTTTTGTAACATTCTGCGTTATCCTACTGGAAGTAGCTATTAGAAGATGGGGTATATAAGGGTATATAAGGTCAGCAACAAAAATCATATACAGTAAGCTGTGGCATTCAAGCAACCTCTTCTTTTTCTTCTTCTTTTGGCTTCTCCCATTAGGGGTCGCCACAGCGGATCATTCGTCTCCATACCCCTCTGTTCTCTACATCTGCGTCTTTCAACCCAACTACCTGCATGTCTTCCTTCACCACATTGATAAACTGCCTCCTTGGCCTTCCTCTTTTCCTCCTTCCTGGTGGCTCCATCCTCACTATTCTTCTACCGATATACCCCATGTCCCTCCTCTGAACATGTCCAAACCATCTCAATCTCGCCTCCCTCACTTTGTCTCCAAAACGTCCTACATGCGCTGTCCTTCTAATAAACTCATTTCTAATCCTGTCTATCCTCGTCACTCCCAACGAAAACCTCAACATCTTCAGCTTCTGTCTTTTACTCAATGCCACTGTCTCTAATCTATACAACATCACAGGTCTCACCACAGTCCTATAAACTTTCCCTTTCACTCTCGCAGATACCCTTCTATCACAAATCACTCCTGCCACCCTTCTCCACCCACTCCACCCTGCCTGCACTTTTTCTTCATTTCTCTAACACACTCTCCATTACTTTGCACTGTTGACCCCAGGTACCTGAACTCCTCCACCTTCTCCACCTCTTCTCCCTGCAACCGCACCACTCCACTGCCCTCCCTCTCATTCACACACGTACTCTGTCTTACTCCTACTGACTTTCATTCCCCTTCTCTCCAGCACATACCTCCACCTCTCCATGCTCTTCTCAACCTGCTCCCTACTCTCACCACAAATCACAATATCATCCGCAAACATCATAGTCCAGGGAGACTCTTGTCTGACCTCGTCCGTCAACCTGTCCATTCTCTGACACACCTGACTTCCTCATACAATACCACAGCTCCTCTTTTGGCACCCAAACAATGCAACTCCTTCTGATCTTCTCTATACTTATCCATCAACATTCTCAAAGCAAATGATGCATCTGTGGTGCTCTTCCTTGGCATGAAACCATACTGTTGCTCACAGATGGTCACCTCTTCTCCGCTACTTTTTCCCATAACTTCATGGTGTGACTGACCAATGTTACAGGATGTAATGGATCATGCGATCGACGGTCGATTGCTCATGCCTTGTTGTTGCTTTGGGGCTAGTTTGGCTGTTCTGTTGTATATAAAAGTTCCTGAGTTACACTCTCGTGTCTGCCTTTTATATTATGCTTATACTTCTGCATAAACATGGTGTCAGAAGATGCCTAGCATGTTTTCTTAAGTAGACGCTGTGTTTGCTAATTCCGACCTAAGAAGTTTAGAGATTATGGACGCTGATAATGCTGCGGTCGCGCTTCGCCCGCCGAGCGGCGTACCGGCTAATATACCTCCGCCATTACCGATGAACATGAACGGAGACTGGAGCGCTAACTGGGACTTATTCAGAGCCGAGTTCGAGGATTATGCGCTGGTCACTGGCCTGGCTGAAAAGACCAGGGAAGTACAAGCTGCTACATTGAGAAGCGTGATGGGATCTGAATGCAGACATGTTTACCGGCACAATCTGAATCTCACAGATGAACAACAAAGAGACATTAAAACCATCCTAGATGCATTGGAAGCATACTTCAAACCTGCCAGAAATGTCATTTATGAGAGGTATGTGTTCAGCTGTTGTAAACAGGAGGAAGGGGAATCCATAGAAAATTTTGTGAGCAGATTGAGAGAAAAAGCAACGATTTGTGATTATGGTGGATTAAAGGATGAAATGATTCGTGACAAAATTGTACTGGGCATTATAAATGAAGGAACCAGACGCAGGTTGTTAAGTGAAAAAAATTTAACGCTGCTCACAGCCATTGAGATGTGTCGCACAGCTGAACAGACCGCTATGCATATGAGAGCGATGGATGCAGCATGCATGCCTATTGTAGCCGAAACGGTTCACACTGTTGCTAGAAAACCATTAAGGCCTAATTAGCGGATGCAGAGTAATTCGCCAAGACTCTTGGACACAAGCAAGACATGCCGATACTGTGGTAATGTGCATTCAAGAGGCCAGGATTACTGTCCAGCATATGGCAAAACATGTAGACTTTGTGGAACTGACAATCACTTTGCTAAAGTATGCCTTAAGAGTAAAAGCAGATCTACAGAGGGGAAGCTTCACTGCATTGAACATTCTAAGGAACCGGTTGGGGACAGTGATGATGATATTTACGTAGTTAAGTCCATTAGCACGGTGCACATGAAAGGAAAGAAATGGTTTGTTTCTCTGCAATTACATGGCAAGTCACTGCGTTGTCAGTTAGATTCAGGAGCAACATGCAATGTGATGAGCTACAAGGACAAAGTAAAGGTGGCTCCACACACACCACTCCGCCCTAGTAGCGGCAAACTACGGCTGTACTCAGGCGAGTCGCTGGACTCCATGGGCGTTTTTGATACAGAATGTGTGGTTAAAGGAGAGAAATATCAGCTGTCTTTCGAGATAGTAGAATCAAGTCAAAATCCACTTCTCTCAGGCTCAACTTGTGAACAGCTAGGCCTGATGCAGATCACAATACCAGATGACGTGCTCAAAATTGGATATGAACGGTCTGAGCCTCTGACTAAGGAACAGTTAATTGATAAATACAGTGATGTGTTCAACTTGCCTGTGGAATCACTGCCTGGTGAGGTCCATTTTGAGCTGGATCCCAGTGTTACACCGATACAGTGTGCCCCACGAAATGTTCCAATTGCTATGAAAGCAACAGTCAAAGCCCAACTGGACGCATATCAGGCTGAGTGTCATATTACAGATGTTACAGAGCCAACAGATTGGATCAGCAACATGGTGATAGTAAAACAACCAGACAAGCTGAGAATTTGCTTAGACCCAAAGTTTCTGAACAAAGCTCTAAAACGCTCTCATTATATCATGCCAACCCTGGAGGATGTTTTATACAAATTGCCTAAAGCAAGGATCTTCACGTTGGTTGATGCCAAACATGCATTCTTACCGTGCAAGCTCGACCAAGAGGGCAGCTTCATGACCACATTCTGGACCCCATGGGGCAGGAAAAGGTGGCTAAAGCTACCATTTGGTGTCTCAGTGGCACCTGAGGTCTATCAACGGAAACAGCATGAACTCTTAGCAGGTCTAAAGGGAATTGAGCCCATCGCAGATGATATTCTTGTTGTTGGTTGCGGTGACACGGACCAGCAAGCTGAAAATTATCATGATCACAAGCTGCAGGCCCTGTTGGAGCGTTGCAGGCAGGTCAAGCTATGACTTAGCTTAAAAAAGTTCCATGGTCATATTCTTTCATCCATGTGCTTGAAGCCTGACCCAGAAAAGTTGAGGGCTATCATGGACATGCCCCACCCTACAGATGCTAAAGGTGTACAGCGTCTGATCGGCTTTGCTAATTATTTAGCCAAATTCATGCCCCACTTGTCTACTGTTTGCAAGCCATTGCAGCGTTTGCTCGACAAAGACACCCCATGGCACTGGCTACCCAAACATGAAGATTCAGTCTGCAAGCTAAAAGCCATGGCCACATCGATGCCTGTGCTACGCTATTATGATGTTGCCAAGCCTGTCACAGTACAAAGTGATTCCAGCCAAAGCGGTCTTGGGTGCTGCCTTATGCAAGAAGGACAGCCTGTCGCCTTTGCTTTAAGAGCACTGACTCCCACCGAAAAAAATTATGCACAAATCGAAAAAGAGTGTCTCAGTATTGTCTTCGCTTGTCAAAGGTTTCACCATTACCTGTACGGACGAGAGTTGGTCACAGCAGAGACAGACCATAAACCCTTGATCACTATATTCAGCAAACCACTTCTCAGCGCACCCAAGTGGCTTCAAAGCATGCTCATGACACTTCAAAACTACAGTCTCAAAGTTGTCTACAAGCCAGGGCCTAAAATGTTCATCAGTGACATGTTAAGCAGAGCAGTTGCTGACTGTACAGGCAAGGGAGCCATTTACCAGAGGCATGCCATATGTCATTTGCAAAAAGAGCAGGAAAAGGTACAACTCATCAACCAAACAGAATACTTGAATGTGACGGACCAGCGGTTGAGGACAATCAGGGAGCATACTGAAAGGGATGAAGCGTTACAGGCCCTCAAAACCATTGTCCTGGCAGGCTGGCCTGATGAGAAAGAAAGGACAACACACATCATCCGAGAATACTGGCCTTATAGAGATGAGATAAGTGCACAAGATGGTATTTTGTACCGTGGTCAGAAAGTCATCATTCCCAAATCATTACGTCCAGAGATGCTCAAACGCATACATTCAAGCCATATAGGAGGCGACGCATGTTATCGTCAGGCCCGTGACACACTGTATTAGCCTAGTATGCAAGCAGAAATCAAAGACTTTGTGAGTAACTGTTCAACTTGCAATGAATTTGCACACAACCAACAGAAGGAAACCATGCTATCTCACGACATCCCCAGCAGGCCATGGCAGATTGTCAGCATGGACTTGTTCAGTCACAGACAAAAGGAATATCTTATAATTGTGGACCATTTCTCAGACTTTTGGGAGATTGAACTGCTTCCTGACCTATCTGCAGAGACAGTCATCAAGCTCTGCAAGGCACGGTTTGCTCGACATGGTCAGCCAGATAGGGTTATCACAGATAATGGCCTTCAGTTCGGTGCTCTGTTTAAGCGCTTCGCCTCCAACTGGGAATTTGAGCATGTCACTTCTTCACCAAGACATCCTAAATCAAATGGAAAGGCTGAGTCAGCCGTCAAGATTGCAAAAAACCTTCTGCGCAAAGCCATGCATGACAGAACTGACCCATGGAAAGCAATACTTTATTGGAGAAACACCCCAACTGAAAATATGGACAGTAGCCCTGCACAAAGGTTAATGTCGCAGAGACTGAAAACGTCTCTTCCAGTAACAAACATCTATGGTCACTGGGGTTGTTGAGAGGCTTCAACACCGAAAGCAGCAGGCAAAATCCTATTATGACAGGTCAGCTTGTGATCTGCCAGAACTGAACATTGGTGAGAAGATACGTATGAAGCCCCTTCCACAGAAAAACCCTGCACTCTGGAAGGTTGGCACCTGCCTTCAGAAAGTAGCACCACGATCTTATCTTGTTAATGTGGATGGATCCATATATAGACGAAACAGAGTGCACTTGAGAGTGGCAGAGTCAACCGCCACACAAACATTGGACACAAGTGAATGCCTCTTATGCTGGAGAGTAGCGTTGCAGGAGCCCTTGCTGATTCATCTCTTGTGAAGCCCTTGCCACAGGCTTCACCTGACCTTGTCAAACTCTCACCATCAGATGGACACACGTATACTAGGGCTGGCCGATTGTCCAAGCCACCTAAAAGGCTGGATATTTAATATGTTACAAATGTTATTGTGGCAGTTTACTTAAAGCAAAGCCCAAAGTCATATAGTATTTTGTTCTTATTTAGTGTAATAAAGGGGATTTCCTTTGTTCATATTTGTAAAGGGGGATGTTACAGGATGTAATGGATCATGCGATCGACGGTCGATTGCTCATGCCTTGTTGTTGCTTTGGGGCTAGTTTGGCTGTTCTGTTGTATATAAAAGTTGCTGAGTTACACTCTCGTGTCTGCCTTTTATTTATGCTTATACTGCTGCATAAACTACCAACTTAATTCCCCTGTAGTTACAGCAGGTCTGCACATCTCCCTTGTTCTTAAAGATTGGTACCAGCACACTCCTACATTCCTCAGGCATCCTCTTACCTTCCAAAATCCTGTTAAACAATCCGGGTAAAAACTCTACTGCCATCTGACCTAAACATCTCCATGCTTCTACCGGTATGTCATCTGGTCCAACCGACTTTCCACTCTCATCCTCTTTAATTGCTTACTAATCCTATTCACTTCCAACTTCACCAACTCCACACCATCCAACCTTCTCTCTCTGTCATTTTCCTCATTCATCAACTGCTTAAAATACTCCCTTCACCTTCTCAACACACTCTCCTCGTCAACACATTACCATCTTCATCCTTTATTGCTCTAACTTGCAGAACATCCTTCCCAGCTCGGTCCCTCTGCCTGGGCAACCAGTACAAATCCTTTTCTCCTTCCTTAGTGTCCAACTTCTCATATAGCTCCTTATATGCCTTTTTCTTGGCTTTCGCCACCTCCCTCTTTACCTGCTGCCGCATCTCTTTGTACTCCTGTCTACTTTTCTCATAACTCTGTCGATCCCAATTTTGTTTTGCCAACTTCTTTCTCCTTATGCTCTCCTGCACATCCTCATTCCACCACCATGTCTATTTGTCTTCCTTTCTATTTAAAGATGTTACACCAATTACCTTTCTAGCTGTCTCTCTTTCATCTCTGCACTTCTGCAGTTTCCCAATCATCCAGCAACTCTTCACCACCACCGAGCCCCTGTCTGACCTCTTCCCTGAATCTCACATTACACTCTTCCACCTTCAGTTTCCACCATCTTATTCTTCTTTCAGTCTTCACTCTCTTTCTCTTATTCTTCACCTCCAAAACCATCCTACAGACCACCATCCAATGCTGTTTGTCTACACTGTCCCCTGCCAACACCTTACAGTCTCCAATCTCCTTCAGTTTGCATCTCCTACATAGAACATAGTCCATCTGTGTGCACCTTCCTCCACTCTTATACGTCACCCTATGCTCCTCCTTTTACTTAAAATAAGTGTTCACCACTGCCATTTCCATCCTTTTAGCAAAATCTACCACCATCTGCCCTTTCACATTCCTCTCTTTAAAGCCATACCTACCCATCACCTCCTCATCACCTCTGTTCCTTTCACCTACATGTCCATTGAAATCTGCCCCAATCACCAATCTTTCATTCCTAGGTACACCTTCTGCCACTTCATCCAACTCACTCCAGAATTTTTCCTTCTCCTCCATCTCACAACCCACTTGTGGAGCATAAGCACTGATGACATTTATTATTACCCCTTCAACTTGCCGGTTCACAATCACCTTATCAGAAACTTTATTAAACTCCTCCCTCAGAATCACCCCTACACCATTTCTCTTTCCATCCACACCATGACAGTTTAAACCCACCTCTAATGTTCCTGGTCTTACTTCCTTTCCACTTGGTCTCCTGAACACACAACATACCTACCTTTCTCCTCTCTATCATATCAGCTACTTCTCTCCCTTTACCAGTCATAGTACCAACATTTAAAGTGTCAACCTGAACCTCCACTCTCCTACACTTCTCCTTTCCCTGCCGTCTCTGTAGACGTCTTCCTCCTTTCCTTCTTCTTCTTTCGGCTTCTCCCATTAGGGGTCGCCACAGTGGATCATCCGTCTCCATACCCCCCTGTCCTCTACATCTGCCTCTTTCAACTCAACTACCTGCATGTCTTCCCTCACCACCTCCTCCTCTCCTTCTCCTCCTGCCAACAGTAGCCCAATTTCCAGTGGTACCCTGTTGGCTAACGATACCTGTGGCGGTCGTTGGTAACCCCGGCCTTGACCGATCCGGTATGAATTTTTTTTTTGTGATCCGCATTTTTGATTTGGCACATGTTTTAGTCTGGATGCCATATCTAACACAACACTCCCCATTAACCCGGGCTTGGGACCGGCACTAAGAGTGCACTGGCTTGTGCAACCCTAATGGCTGGGTTGTGGCATTCAAGCAACAATTGGATAAAATGTAATATAGATAAAATAACTGAGAGGACATTTTCCCCCACCCTAATGATTGATGTGAACATTACTCACAGCTGCTATATTACCCATATCAGCATCATTTATATGTATTATGAAAAAGGTGTATACCGGTGTTCTTTTTTTATTAAACTGCACAATGAGTATACATAAACAGGATACTTATAGGAATTCTTTTTATATATAAACAGGCATTTGGCTACAGGTTTATATGCATTCATCCAATGCCACTCTTTCCCGCTAACTTACGCAAATGTTCTTATGCAGACGTTATGTCATGAAAAGATTTTAACTTAAACACTAGAAGAGGCTTGCACGGAATATCAATGAAATCTGCATTGTATGTTTTTCATAATTCTCTGTCACGACACCACACCACACCTAACAAAATGTAGTGTTTAAAACAGCATTTGTATTCTGTCTTCAGTATACCAAATAGTGAAATTCTTCTCATTTGACCTACATATCTAATCAAAACTATAGTATTTACTGCCCTCTACTGGTAAGTTGTTCTGTATCCTTTACACAACAATGAAGCAAAGAATTGCTTGTCATTTTTTATGATGAACAATTGCTGCAGTATGACAGAGGGATTTAGTTACTTCTGTTTTTAACCCAAGTAACCATTTAAGGCTTAAATGGAGATCAAGGAGATCCTTGTGCTCCTTGTGCTCCATTTGCACAAGGAGATCAAATTGTTCTGCTCATTAGAGCAAATAATTCAGGATAGAGGTTTTGGATTCAGGTTTTGGTCCAGTAACAAGAACTGAGAAGTAATTCACATTCCTAGATTAATGTTTGTTTTAATAGAGTTACCTCTTTCTTTTAAAAATTATATCACTTATGAACACCAAATGCAGGTATTGGGTTTTAACATGTGGATATTGATTTACCATATATGTGTAATGGATATTTTGAATCAAACTGGTTGCTCTTTTTTTATTTTTTGGACCTTGATGTTTGCATGATCTGATGACTCATTAGTTTATGTTCTGAGCTTTAAAATGCACAGATCCTGTCTGGGTCTATTTATGTGTTCATAGACAAAACAGTGCAGCTTGTTTTAGCAACTTGGATTTGCTTCACAGCAAATAATTAACAATTTAATTAATAATTAGTTTTACTAAAATAAATCTATTAATTTCTATCTCTTAATTAAAATTAAATTAACAGCCCACATCTCCTTCTCATTCCATTTTATAAGGTCCATAAGTCATGGTTTTTCTTGATTATCCTAACTTCTAAAAATTGGAATAATGTGTCAAGAAAGCTCAACACTTTAGTCAAGGACCCTGGTACTAAAAAAGTGTTATTCCTTAAACCAGGAAGAACAACAACCCCAAAACTCATGAAGATTTCTTGCCCAGTTTCTTAGCTGTTGGATGTGATCTTCAGTTACCAGAGAGAATTGAGGACAACAAACAGAAAAGTGGAATCAATCACAACCTGACATAGATCTTGACCCTTCCTAGACTCTCCTGTCTATCTGAAGCGACTTCTGCTAAAGACTGCCTTCAACAAGGAAGAGTTGGAAACCTATGAATACAATCTGTGCAAGCAGCATTTTTCTTATCTTTGCAACCAGCTGCTTATGCTTTGTCCTCTGTGACTGCTTAAAAAATGTTCCTCTCTTATGATAGTAAGATTAAAAAAGCTGCCAAAACTTCACTCCCACCACTATTCCTACACTACAGTATATGTTTTCAGTCTAGCAACAAAAGAGACTGTGCAAATCATCTTATCCTGCAATCCTATTACCAGGCCATTTGGTCTAAGCTTCAAACCACATTAAAATATCTCCTCCCGTTCATCTCTGTTATTAATGGCTCCATAACATCTAGGCATGTACCTGCATTCAGTATCACTTCTCTCTTTTCTTGCTAAAAACCTCAGCAGTCAACGGTCTCTCTCTTTCTTCAAACTAGTAGACCATAATCAGTCCAGTTTCAAAGCAGCACATTGCACTTAAACTGCCCTTGTCTGTATCACTGAGAATCTCCATGCCAGAAGATCATCCAAATTGTCATCAATCATCATCCTCCTTGACTTTTCAGCAGCATTTTGCTCAGTCAAATATAATACATTCTCTTGAGTCTTGGAATTTGTGTCACAGTATGGCAGTTTTTTGCTTCAGACAAGAGTTGTCTCCTACGCCTGCTCTATGCAGGTTCTCCTCTTGTGTTTCATAAAGCTCTGTATTTGGTCTTTTTTTGTTCTCCCTTAATATTTGACATCTTGCGCAGGTCATATCCTCACATCTGTTTTCATACCACTTTATTCCTCTTTGAGACTCTCAGGTTTTTGGCAGCTCATCAACTAAAAAAACCCTGAGAAACTGAACTTTTGTTCATCCCATTTATACCACCCCCATATCAAAATTCTGTGATCTTTCTGGACAACTCTCACATCTCATATTCTGTCACTGCATGCAAACTTGGAAATATCAACTGTCCTTTTCCTCTCAACTGCTTATCTAATTAACTCATGTCAAGTTCTTCTTTATGGCATCTGAAGAATTTGTTTATTTTTATCTATGCTTATGTACTTTAGTCTCTTGTCACTTCAAAACTGGACTGCTTGATATGGCTAGCTACTGCCTCTTGCAGGGGAATAAAGAGAAAAGGGTAATAAAGGTCAAATCAGCCATACTCTCTTCTCTTTCTTGTTTAAACATTGCACATACAACCTTCTTAACACAACATCTTATAAGAAGTTTTTTTTAAATCAGTGTATGAAGATAGCTTTGGATTGTTTTGTAAAGAAAAGTGAAATGTATTTATGAACCACGGCAAAAGTTTAATACACTAAAGTGAATTGGTTATTAAAAGCAAGAAGTGCTGAAAACCCTATTTCAATGGTGACATAGCAACAGATGTCACCATTGTTCAAATACAGATGTCACCATTGTTCAAGTACATCAAAGACCTTATAGTAAAGGAAGAGTCATGAAGCAGAAGATGGCTTATTAAGATGGCAAAAAAAGGGTAGGGAAAAGCTCAATCTCACATCAAATTTCAGTACCCAGCAAAGAAACCCTGCATCATTTGCAGGGAAAATTGTCATTATGCTGAAGCTTGCAGATCCAGAGGCATGAGTAAGGTAATAAACATTCTTAGACAATGCTAATACAGAGCAAAATGATGCCCTGGCAGATAAAACTCGAATAAAATAATACAGAGGTGTTGCTAATTGGACACATAGGGCAAATGTAACTGTGATTTAAACTTAGTTGTTCAAGAGGAAAAACTTTAGTAGAAACTGCTAAAAACATCAAAAATTATTTTAGAAACTGGCCAAAACTCATTGCAGAACAAAGGTAAGTGCAAAGCTAAAGATTTTGGATACAAAGAAAAAAACATAATTTACAATGGCTCTGCTCTGGTGACAGCAATTCATTCTTCAGGGATTACAGCTGAAAATGTACACAGTGAAACTTAATAGTCTCTTCTGTTCTGTTGAGATTTGCTTTACTTCCTTATCGGGGGTTACTGTGAAAATTATCATTTTGAAATGAAAGTTTTATCCTTCTTAAATCTTTCTTTCCATTTATCCTAAGTTTATTTAACTGAGACAATAATTTGAATTAATGTTAATTTCATTAACTCATTAAATCTTACATTTAGTCAAATCAACTACGCACCAAAACACAGGAACTGAGGTGCAGAAAAATGGCAGCTGGTGTCAAAATCTGAAATATTTGCCTGTAGCAGGAAGCAAACTGTTTGCTCAAGTCTGGATAGCAGAACAACAAGAAGTCTGCAGGTAATAGTCAAGTCAAGTCAAGTCAAGTATTTCTATAGCGCTTTTCACAACAGACAATGTCTCAAAGCAGCTTTACAAAATTTAACAGGTAAAGTGAACGATGTGTATTTATCCCTGATGAACAGCCATGGCGACTGCGGCAAGGAAAGACTCCCTTAGATGTTATGAGGAGAAACCTTGAAATGAAAAGGGGAACCCATCCTCATTTGGGTGACATCAAGAGTGTGATTATAAATATTTCAACAATACAAAACACTGGAAAATGGGAACCAACATGAGCACTGGAATGTAAGATTATGAGTAATGTTCTTTCCACAGTCTTATACAGTCATTTAAAATTATGGAACCAGGAGCTACTGAGCAACTGATAAAATAGCTCAACATTTGCGATCATTATAGATCCAGCACCAACTTCTCCATGCCAGAGCCTTTAAACACTCAAAGAGGTCCAATGTCCAAACTCCACATGAAGTGGGATCCAAAATGGCGATGGTACATCTCTAGATGGTTCGGGATGGTTGCGAGGTCGACATTTACTTCTTTAAAGGTCCACAATCTTCATAAACTGGGACGTGACTGGAGCTGGCGCAACCTCAGGATGCAATAGTGAAGCATGGTGGAAGTTTTCTCCAAGTTTGGGGTTTCATTTTGGCAAATGGACTTGGAAATTTTGTAGGATTGAGGTGTTTGAGGTGTTCTCAAATCTGATAATATATGCAGAATCTACTCATCATGGGAGCATTCAATTGGCCCTGAATCTATTCTGAAGCAATACAATGACCCCAAACATGCAGCCTATATTATTAAGAATTATCTTAATTGTAGATAAGAAAAATCCCTAATCTCCACATCATTATAATGTCTGTCTGGGATTACTTGAAAAGACAGAAGAATTTGAGGCAGCATACATTCACAAAAGATCTGTGGTTAGTTCTCCAAGATGTTTGGAACAACCTACCTTCATAGTTCCTTCAAAAACTGTGTGCAAGTGAACCACCAACAGCAGGTTGGGCACACCAAATATTTGAGTTTTAAAAATTCTTTGCTCCCAGTACAATTAATAATTGTGGTAGTGTAGGACGCTTTACACTGCACTTCCAGTACAGTTCCTACACAGGTACCTAAACCTGAAACAAGGCTTTTGTAGTTGGGCCAGATATTTTGTATTTAGATAATGTTCCAGTACTTTTCATCACTTTAAAAAAAGGAAAAGATGATGCTAGAAGGGAGAGAAATCCCTCAAAGTACTTGAGAGACTTTGTGCATAGTTAGCAGGTGCTTTGTGATCTTCTTATGGGCAGCGTAAAACCCCTCACTCTCAGTAGAAGGCATTCTACCCCTCCCTTTTTAGGTGTTAAAAAAAGTGTTTGAATATTTTTTGGTAAAGGTACAAAATAAGAATATCTAATGGCTATTAGTGGTTTTAGGGAAGATAAAATTGTTGAATATTGTGTTTTATATTTACATCCTCTTATATACACAAATCAAATGACAAAAATTATATGCAATTTCTTATTTCATTTGTTACTTATTTTATCTTGTGCCCTGTTTAAACAATCATTAATAAAAAAAATAAAAAATCTATATAAAATAATCAACAATAATATTAAACTGTCCTGCCATGTAATTTTTTTTTCTTTCATCTGCTGATCTTATTAAGAGCCCAAGCTGTAGCATTGGTTAATTGTTTATCTTTTGTATATTTGTCTATTTTAGCAGTCCCTATCAGCATTGTCCCTGACTAGTGAGGAGTCCCCAGACAAAACTCCTGAAGAAGACAAGGTGACTGAAGCTGCAGAACCAGAGTCAAATCTTGAGATTTATTCCTCTTTTCGGAGAGAGTCACGAGCGTCTATCCTGGGGTGGAAAAATGTGGATCGTCTGGATAACTCCAGTGAGTTAACTCTTGCTTTATCACGTTTTCCTAAACACAGTGTGAGATCATGTCATGACTTGGCAATGTGTGCCTGATATTGACTCAGTCCTTGGTGCAATAGTATTGTACAATTAGAATAAGAAAAATAAGCATTTAAACCAAAAGCAAACAAGTGAAGCAGATATTTGCACTTTATATTTCTTTTTGTGTAGGTGCTTCCTCTGTTCTACAGTCTCCGGATGGAAACTGGTTTGCCTTACAGACTTCCCAGCATTCCCGACCGAGCCTGCTTACCAAACGGAAAAGCTTGGTGTTCAGTGTCTTAGAGAAGGAATCTGGCGTGGTTTCGGCTTATGACGAGATGGGGTCAGATTCAGAGGATGGAGCAGAACGTGATACCTGGGGTTTAGCTCTACTGCAGTTCCGTCAGCGTCTTTCAGAAGAAACACGATCATCAGACTCTCAGCGTGACACAGAACAGTATCCACCAATAACCTCACCCTCCTCTGGTCATTTCACCAACACAGAGACCCTAAACTCAGATTCTGAGAACTCAGTAGCTCCCCCAACTCGAACACACATCCCTGTTCAGAATGAACCTGAACCTTGCCCCCCCTATTTGCCCTATGATCACTACAGGCCTGCTATCAGGCCTCCACACTCACCAAGACTTGGTGCACTGGATGTGAACTTTAACCCTCAGGTGGTTGTGGATAGCAGCGAGGGGGAGGAGCAAGCTGAGCAGATCCGAAGGTTGCGTCGTAGGAAGCGAAACAAACGAGAGACACCTGAACAGAGCTGTGTGCAGACTGCACTGTACACAGGGGTGAGAGTATTGTTAAACCATTCAATTATATTAACATATTTATGTTGCCTTCCATTACAAGTGAGATTTGAGCAGAACACAGGCCATGTAAACAGTTCAGATGATCAACAGTTCAGAGCCACCACTGCCCCTACGTTTTCTGGTTCATTATAGACTTGATAAAAAACATATAATGACCTCGTAATTGCCCTTTTCTGACACTGATAAATATATATGGCTAGTTCAGGAATTAAAAAAAAATGAAATATGGGCAGGAGCACCTTGCATAGAAAAGCTCGAAGACTTGGACCATTGCGACTTACATTTTCTCACCGCTAGGTGGAAGCACATGCTCATTGCATACTGAAGAAGTCATGGAAAAAAAACGGCACTGGTGAATGGTGCTTAAAATGCACTGGATTCATTCAGACTTATAAGACTTATAAGCCAGAAAATAAGCTTCACTTCCTATTTTTAAGAACATTCTGCATTTGCTAGTGCTATATTTATTTGTAATGTGTGATATCAGTGAATATTTACTGGGCTTTATATTCATACATATTACACTGTACAGTGTACAGTTTCCACGGGGAAGGGTAAACAAACTAGGCGTTTTTTGTGTTTAAATGTTATAATTTCACTTTCAGGCTATAACAAGCTTGTCTCCCTGTCCATATCTAGGAGAACAGCACTCTGCTGCTCAACACCATGGTAATGAAACGACAGGATAGTCAAGAGATTCTGAACCCTCTTCCACCTTCTACCTTTCAATCGACAGACACTGTGACCTCACCCAAACATGTGACCTCCACTGCCATGACCCCTGAATTTGTATACCAGAACACAGTAGCCTCTAACTTTGTGCTCCCCAGTACAGCAATGCAAAACAAATCTGAAAATGACACTATGGACCATGAACTGAGGTCAAAACTATCTGAATTGGTTGATCAGATCAGTAAGGAGGAACTGACCTCATCTGATGATGAGCCAATGCAAAAAGTCATGGATAGGCAATGTTATGGAGAGAGGAAGAAAGAAAGTGATAGAGTCAGATGGAGAGAGAGAAAGATTGGGGCGCATAAAGAGAATAATGGCACAATAGATATGGAGAGGAATAAAAGAAAAATGGAGAGACTGAGTGAAAGATGGATAGAAAGACAGATAAGCAGAGAGTGTGTGGAAAATGAGGTGGTGAGACAGAGCCACAGAGAAAAAGACCAGAAAAAAGAAGGAAATGATGATCTAGTGAAACAAATGGAAAAACATCTAGATTGGGACAGACAACAAAAATCAGAGAGACAAATGCAGGTTGAAAGGAACTGGCAAGGTGGACAAGTGGAGACAGAAAGTGAGAATGAAACAAAAACAGAAAACATGAATTTGGTAGAAATAGAACCACTCATGATAACTCGAGTCAATGGTATGAGAATGATAGGAGACTTAAAAGAGAGCGAAACACAACAAATGACAATAATTACTGAGCAAGCACAAGAAGATAGGCTGGAAATAAAAAAGAATGTGGAAGAAGAACACAATGTAAAAGAACATTATTCGACTCAGGAGATGGAAAATAGAGGATTGCTACAGAGAAACAATTCAGAAAGAGCTTCTGAATCAAGTGCGGAAGCACACAACCACAGCACCCCATCTGACCCAGAGGAGCAACAGTCTTCAACAGAGGTAATTCTGACAGTAGATTTGACCCAGTTATCACCATTTAACCATTTAATTTTTTAGATATTCATTACAAGGTATACTTTATGTATCATTACTTAATCCAGCACAGACAAATCTACAAGTGTATAAAACTAGCAACAAGCTAAACAAATTTTAATTATTAATTAAAGTTTACAGATATGTATGCAGTCAACATAGACAAACACGAGCTTGCTGGTTAGTCTATTTAATATAATTCGAATAAATTCATTCATTCATTCATTCATTCATTCATTCATTCATTCATTCATCTTCAGATCTGAATTCTAAGAATGCTTTAGTTGTCTGCATCTATCTTGTTTAAAAATTTTAAGAAGCAACATGACCCTGAAGCATCATACAGTTTTGTCCCACTGCCTGGATGATAAGTCTGATAGTTTTACTGAACTTAAGTAGTGGATGTTTATAGAGCATAGACATCAGATCGATATAGCGATGGTAGAAAATGGCATACAGAGCATTCAGAGAATTTGGTTTTGTTTCTGTGCATTGTACGCTCATTCCGGAACATTGCTGGTCAATAAATGTGGGGTCACTGGCACACACACCAACCAGGCATAACATTATGACATTATAACATCTTGACCAGGTGAGTGAATAACACTATCTCTTCAGCATGGTACCTGTAAGTGATTGGGATATTTTGGGCAGCAAGTGAACATTTTGTTCTCAAAGTTGACACGTTAGAAGCAGAAAAAAACGGGTGAGCGTAAGGATGTGGGCGAGTTTGATGGCTAGACGAATGGGTCAGAGCATCTTCAAAACTACAGCTCTTGTGGGGTTCCTGGTCTGCAGTGGTCAGTATCTATCAAAAGTGATTCAAGGAAGGAACAGTCGGAACTGGGTGGCCAAGGCTCTTTGATGCACACGGGGAGCGAAGGCTGGTCCGTGTGGTCTGATCCAATAGACGAGCCACAAAAGAGGACCTGCCTATACACAATATTAGGCAGGTGGTCATAATGTTATGTCTGATCAGTGTATATGGAATTATGTATGTAAACCTGTACCAGAACCTTTACTAACCTGTTGGAAAGTGAGGAGGCAACTAACACACAATGATACCAATGATTCTACAGCACCAAAAAAAAAAGGGTATTTCAATGCTGAAGGAGAACTGGTAAATGGGGAACCCAGTAATCTTTTAGAAAAAAAAAGTATTAATCCTTAAATGTATGGTTTATTAATGGCAAAGTTTGTAATCTGGTTTTGGTTTTTTTGGGGTTTTTTTTGCAATTTTTTTTTCCCCAAATAATGTTTTTTACCATTATCATGTTAATTTTAAATGAATTTAAAATTCATACATATGTCTGTTTTTTATATGCTTCTGAATCTGTGTTTTTCACTAAGCCAACAGTGGTACACCTGTTCTGGTGTGTAGATGTTAAAAATATCATCTGAAAGAAGATGCTGCTCTTATTCACAAGTGTGCCTCCGGAGCTTTTTTGACATTAACACACAAACACACAAGCACATTTACTTTCATAACTCTACTCTTGTCCTTTGAGAAGGTTTTCACTTTTTCTATGGATCAAAGCTTCAGGCTACCATTAATTGATCACTGGGTTACATCATACATTTCTGTGTCTCTGTTTTTCGCTCTCATCAACATCATGTCACTTTCCATCTGTCTTAGTCACTTTCTTAATGGACCACTGATTTTGTTGGATTAATCAAAGCTAGAATGGCTTTGATGTGTTTTGGGATGTCTTGGTGCCTGTTGAAAGATGGACAGGATGACTCTTTGCCTTGATACTCACATTCAGCCACTTCTTAGGTTAATGTAGGCAGCTCTTATTTGTGCCTTATTGATGTACAGTACAGTATGTGTGTGAAGTGAGAGGTGTATCACTTAGCATCACTTCTGGCGTACTGCTTCTTTACATTTGTACCTGCATTTATGTGTTTATTCACAAATGGGATTGTGCTCTCTCCCACTGCGTAAATGAAAGTGTGTGAGCTACTGAGCTTTATTCATCACCAGTCATTATTTATTTTTTATTTATTATTCCTGTTTTGTTGTTGTTTTTGTTTTTTTATACCCTTTGTCATCATTGAAGCCTCAAGGTCAGTCATGAAGAGCGATGAGTGAGAATGAGCAATTTTGTGTTTGTGTAGGTGTGTTGTGTTTGAGAAGTCTGAGTGGGAGACTTGTCAATCTAGACATTTCCTGTTCAGTGCTTGTTTTTCTGGGCTCCAAATGCTTCATTGTTTGCATAGAAATACTTTTATGGTAGTTTAACTGTGTGCAGAGACCTTTAATTTATTGTGTGGATGTGTGTATGTGTGTGTGTGTGTGTGTGTGTGTGTGCACGTGCAGAATTATTCAGCCGCTTCCCTATGCAGCATCACCACAGAGGTTCTAAAGGTCCTAAACGCCACAGAGGAATTGATCGGGGAAGGTAAAGGTCATGACCCCCAAGAGTCCCCAGCTAGGACACCACTCTCTTCTGGCCCAGACAGCAGAAAACTGGACCAGCACCTTACCAAGCTAGAAGAAAATGTAAGACCAAATACAATTTTAAACTGTGAAAAAGTTAATTAAAAAAATATTTTTTTATTTTGTGGATAAAAGTACAGAATAAATATTTGTGAGTGGGAAATGTTTTATATTTCCATTTCAGGTTAGAACTTTAAGGTATTTGTTTAGTCTTTCAAGAACTGAAGAAAAATATACCAATAGACCAGTCTTCAGTTTTTTTAACTTAATAAATTTGGTGATTATATTGGACATAATAGACATACAGTCTAAGTACAGAATGATTGCATGTGCTCCTATAAAAAGATGCTCTAATGTTGCACCCTTACTTTTAGTTATGTTTCTTTTTTAAATTCTTACATGTGTCTTAAGTAATTATATGTAATACTTACTATATAACATAAATTATCTAGTTAATCGTCATGGCACCATAGTCGAAAACAGTGAGGGGAAAAAGATTGTAAACATTGGAAGTACAAATCAAAAAGCCGCAATCATCAGTAAGGCTTCTTATTTATTAATATTATTATGCTGTATGGCAGCAAATATGCCGCAAAATGCATTCATTCTGCATCATTCACAATTATTTTAACAATGACTAGAAATTATTATCGAAGAAAATGACAGCATCTCTAAAAAAAATGAAATTCTGTTATTATGCTGCAGTGGGTATATTTTTTTACATCTAGGTGATGTAATCAATTTTCAAAGTAATGAATTAAATTGTAAACGTGCAAATACAAAGTGTGTGTGTGTGTGTGTGTGTGTGTGTGTGTGTGTGTGTGTGTGTGTGTGTGTGTGTGTGTGTGTGTGTGAAGGTATACTTGGCTGCAGGTACTGTGTATGGACTAGAGGGGGCACTGAGTGATCTGGAGGACTGTGCTCGCAGCATCAGCAGTTCCACTACTGAAACAGAAATGGCCTTCCTTGAGGATCAGGTGGCTACTGCGGCTGCTCAAGTGCAGCAGTCTGAGCTACAGGTGTGCGTGTGTGTGTTTTTAATGTTTAGTATCAATCACTAAAAAGACAGAGTTGTTTTTACATAATCTTCCAGCAAAATGCAGTAATGATTACCTACCTTTAATTATCTTCACCAAGTTTCTCTTTCTCAAAATATTGAGAATTTTGCTACATAAATATCTAAAAGTTTATTAAAAAAAACGTGATTTTTTATTTCATGTTGTCCTTACTTGTTTAGATTTTTTCACTAAAAACAGAATTCGTTTTTGGGGTAGTATTCAACATACTTACATCATTCTTAAATTACACATCTCTTTCAAATAAATCTGGAGTAAATTCA
The DNA here is from genome assembly GCF_014805685.1 of Silurus meridionalis. Classification (NCBI taxonomy): domain Eukaryota; kingdom Metazoa; phylum Chordata; class Actinopteri; order Siluriformes; family Siluridae; genus Silurus; species Silurus meridionalis. The sequence goes on along the minus strand of NC_060904.1, from coordinate 9,017,910 downwards.
ATTGTGTAATTTAATTAAATTACTTTAGCAGAAGCCTATTATTACCATGTAAACTGTTTGTTTGTAAAAATAATAATATATGTTACTGTGGCTAAATTCCAAGCATCTCCTTTTAAACAAAAAAAAATCATATGGAAATATATATGTATTTTTACATCTTTCCAACCCTTTCTAGAAAAATGCTATTAGGCAAAGATCCAGTTTAACAAATGTGATAGCTGACAAGCTTTGCTTGTGGAATTAGGTAAAATGAACAAAAACATATCAATTTGTGATCAGATACTGGAATTGTGTTAAAGTGGTAAAGTTTTTGAATGACTTAATTTATGGGAAAATTTTGATGAAAAAAGTAACTCTTTCAAATAATTAGTTATTTTATTTTTTAGTATTTAAATATGCACCTGCAGTGAACAGCTTACACATGCCATCAACAAACTACCACTTCTCTCAATTTGTGAAGGTTTTCCAGGCATGTATTACAACGTATTTTAGTTGTTCGGCATTTGGTCAGTATTAAACCTTCAAATTCTTTCCCTGATGAAGTCCTTTGTTGTACTGGCAGTGTGCACAATGAAGTTCCTCCTGTTAAGATTAGATGCATTCCTCTGTAAATTGACAGACAATATGTTTCTGTAGACTTTTGGATTAATTCTGCTACTACATCAGGAGTTAAATCATCAGTAATAGTTATTGAGACTGTTCAAAAGCAGTAATGCAAGCCCAGTAATGTTACCTCCAGCACTCTTTACAAATGAGTTTGTATGTTTTATGATCCTTAGCAGAAATTTCTTTCCTCCATACTCTCGCCTTCTGATCACATTAGTAGTGGTTAATCCTGGTTCCAGAACTTTAACAGAACACCAAACTTGTTTTCAGGCTCTTCTCTTTATTTTGTTGCAAAAGTCCTTCCAATAAGTCCTTCCGATTCTTCCTGCTGCTGAGTATTTGGCATCTTGTGGATTATGTTACCTTCAAATTACTTTATGGCATGACTGCTAATAATAGTCCTGCCTTGTGTAGGATGTTAATATCACTGTAGATATTTTTTGTTTGTTTGTTTTCTTAATAGTTCTTATAATGTCCAACTGTTCTTTTATTTGGTTTCATGTCTAGTTGTTTTTTTAGTACATACAGTATCAAATATTGCAGCCATGCCCTGTGCATAGCTAATGCCTTTTTGCTGTTTCAAAATGGCTTGCTTAGGTATCTCTTTAATCTTAATGTTGAATTAAGATAAATTAAGTTACATTAAATTAAATACGTTGCATTTTAACAAATATAAACTAGAATGGTAAAGACAAGAAAATGATCGTGTGATTTCTTCAAATGTTTAGTTTTGATTATCCGCATTTCTGTCATGTTTTGGTCCTGACAGACTGTTAATTGTTGTAGAAGTGCCAGCTGCACATTCATGCTGTGAACCACCCATTATACAACATCCCAAAGGCAATATATTAGATTCACATTTGATGACCCCTAAAGTATACTCTTTTCATTATTTGCATGGATCTGCTGTAGTTAGAGTTGATTTTGGCCTGGAGTTGAGGCTATGGCGTTTAAATTATCTTTTAAAAAAAGACAGGTTGTGTTAATGGACTCTTACAACTTAAGTCAAATTCTGACCCTACCAGTTGTAAAACATCAGGTACAGTAAGTGACAGTAACAGAATAAAGAAATCTGTCTACATGTTTTTTACTATTCAATTCAATTCAATTCAATTCAATATAATCATCTCCCCGAGATGGTATAAGAAAGAAACCTTGAGAGGAACCAGACTCAAGAGGGAACCCATCCTCATCTGGGTTGCACCGAATGTCCATTTATAGCAGATATACGATGTTGCGGGGTGCAGTCAAATCCATCCTTAAAGCTCCTGTTCTTACTCCAGAATTTCATGTAACCAACCAAGGCATTGATGAGAAACCGTCCCGAGCTGCACAGAGTGGCCTTCAATCAAAGAGAACACTATCCACAGGCAGGCCAGGATGAAGTGGGAAGATCCACGGAGGGAAGAGGGGCAGGAACAGTGGTCACTGGAACTTTAGGAGCATGTTTAACACGACCAAGAGAGAGAGAGAGAGAGAGAGAGAGAGAGAGAGAATAGGGGTGACAGGAAGAGAAGGATATGGATTATTATGTGTCTTTATTGTTGTATGAAAGTTAATGTCACTGTGCAGTTTGGACTCCGGCAAGACTCGCTATAACAGCATAACTAAAAGGGAGAACCAGAAGGTAACACCAACATAAGTGATTTCTGGGATAAGAAACGACCCACCACACCACCGTCAACAAACCTGTGTGAACGTGTGAGAATAAGGGAATGACAGCATACAAATATCCCAGTTTACCAAACACTCTATATCTATGTTCCCTCCAGATCTGTGCCTTTACCTAAGAAGCATCTACTGATAAAAGACTTGACAAAATAAATACGTTTTCAGCCTTGACTTCAACACTGAGACCGTGTCTGAGCCCCGAACTGTTCCATAACAGTGGGGCTTTATAAGAGAAAGATCTGCCCCCTGCTGTAGTCTTCATTATTTGAGATACCAACAAATAGCCTGCACCTTTTGATCTAAGTAGGTTTGGAGGATCATACTGGTACAGAAGTTCACTCAGATACTGCAGCTCGACACCAGTGTATACTGATTAAAACAGGAGTGATGTGGTCATATTTTCTAGATCTAGTGAGGACTCTTGCTGCTGCATTCTGAACTAACTGAAGCTTATTTATTCACTTACTCGAACATCCAGATAGTAAAACATTATAGTAGTCTAATCTAAATGTAACAAAAGCATGAACTAGTTTCTAGGACTGAATACTCTTGTTCATACACAGACAATCGCACCCTTGGGATAATATAGTACATGTATGTACATATACATGTAATGTACTTTTTTATTTTTTATTTTTTTATTTTACAGATCTCAGACATTGAGGCAAGAATATCAGCACTTAGAAATGCTGGCCTGAACGTGTCAGTGTCCTCACGATTTCCCAAGCTCAAGGTGAGTTTTATTAATATTAAATTCGAATGAAAACAGTTATCCACACTACTGATCTAGTTATTATGTTAGTAGCAATGGCACATGTATATAATCTAATGCTGTAGTGCAGGGAAATGCCTGTGTCTGTCATTTTTTTATTTTAGTATAGTCTTATAGCCTTTTTTCATGAACAAATTATGGTTCCTGCCAGATTTGCAAAAACATATGATCACATTGATTTAAATGATGCCTGAAAGCAAAGGGACATTCATATTAAATTAAATTTTATTTGTATAGAACTTTACAACATTCATTAGAATGTGACTATAAATT